>NC_091994.1:42553740-42853740 GCF_044704955.1 Pristiophorus japonicus
AAGCCTCCATTATTTATTGATTTATACTCTGTTCTACAGTGTAGCCACTGTTAGGGGGCCTATAAACTATTCCCACCATGACTTATTTCCCTTATTATTTCTTATCTCCACCCAAACTGATTCTACATCTTGATCTTGAGAGCCAATATCGTTTATCACTACTGTACTGATCTCATCCTTTATTAACAGCTACCCCACCTCCTTTTCCTTTGTGCGTATCCTTCCGAAATGTCAGATACCTTTGAGTATTCAGTTACCAGCCTTGGTCACCTTGCAACCACGTCTCTGTATATATAATACTATATAAACAAGATAGATAACCTGCAGAAAACAAAATTAAAGGAATGATAAAGCAGGGGTGCCCATACCTTTAGTTTTAGTGGGGCCACTTCCTAGTGTACCACAATGGAGACAAGCAGGCCACATATAAAGGATTATAATACACCAAATTGAGGGAATACACATAATACAACTCACTTTTCCTCCCCAAGCTGCATCACAATCAGTTCCAATTTGTTGTCCTAGAGGAGAGCATGTCACTAGCGCTTCATAAGCAGATCAGCAATGGGCTCTTGGCTGTGTATAGCCCGGGGGCTGTAGATAGGACACCTTCCAGAGAGAGGGCCAGCGATATACTCACACTTATCTTGGTCTTAACTGGAGATTTGTACCTTGCGGGGGAATTGGCTGGTGAGGCTGTCCTACTTCGGTTTTCCTTTCCGCGGACTTTGATCTCTTGCACCTTTCCCCCGGACGCATCCCATTCCGCTTGGTGGTCCTCCACTTTCAGATTCTGATGGGCAGTTGCAGCATCCAAATTAAAATTAAATGCTGTGGGAAAAGATGTGAAACTGGCTTTAATTCTCAGTTGCAATGGGAGCTAAATGCTCATAATCCACTACTGGAAGAAAACTGGAGCTGACAAGCTAATAGTGAATCCTTAATGAAGAGGCTACATCTTTGTAAATCCCCTAGGGTTGCTTTTTGCTATTGAATATCTGCCATATCTTCATCCTCCACAACTCCTTCCTTCTCCCCAGAGTGGTCCTACCCTCCCTTTAAATTTACAAGTTTATAATGCACAGACTCCTATAATCAAATTCCATAACAGACTGGATTTGAAGAAACTTCAGTTCTACAATGTAATAGATAAAATCGCGCTGGCCATTCTGGGAAACAGCAGCCAATATTCATGCAGCGGGTATCGGCCCACTATCCAGATGGACGGAATCGTGGGACGCCTGCAACATAAAGAACCAATGCCTCATCACTGACCCAACAGCAGAGCTCCCTAGCTTCGACCTCCCCTGAAGACAGTGGGCGGCGCTCAACCCAATCCGCACAGGGCACGGACGATGCGGCCCCCTGCTCCACACGTGGAAGGTGAGGGACAGCCCGAAGTGTGACTGTGTCCCTGAGTCCCAGACCATGGAACACATCACATCAACCTGCCCACTGAGATCTGTTGTGGGAGGCACCTCATTTCTCCACTTGGCATCTCAGGAGACCAGCGAATAGATAGCCAAACTAGACATCCCATAAGCTCTTCCCATCATATGAAAGTAGTATAGATTAGCAGAGTGGCAACCATCAGACAGGTCAAAACATCAAATAAGTGGAGTTTAAGCAATGTTAATTATGGCCTATCCCTTGAAGAATAATGCCCAGTTTAAATAGTTCATCTGAGCTACAATTGGAAGGAGTGGTGCCAACTACATGGCACAAGGGCGGTAAACCTATGTAACCACGAGGATAGCAACTCTATAACAAACATGAAAATCAATTCAATACTGCAAGTGAGGAAGAGTAGCTTTACAAACCACTGGTCTCCAGTGTGACAGCCTCTGAGAACTCTCCAGCCACAGCTTTGTTGCAAGCTTTCACCCGGAAGTTGATGAATTTGGTGTCAAATTTCAACCCTGGCAAAACAGATTGAAGGACCCTTGGTTACAAATCATTTTCAGTAACAAGCAAGTCAGGCCCCTCTGATAACCAATAAATGTCCTTCCTGGTGTGGTACTCAGCCAGACAGATGGAGATCCCAAGGTTCCAGTGTTTGACCCCCTAGTCTGTGCCAAGTTAGCTAATTTTAGCTGGGTCAGAAATGGGAGCGGTATAATTGTTCTGAGAATCCCAGGGCTAGAGAGGTAAATCAGGCACTGTTCTTATGTCAGAATGCTTTTCAGTGACCTTTGCTGGTATGTACACAAATGGCGACAGGTCCGGGGTCAGCTATGGTCCTCTCCCCCATAGCTGAATAGCCGGATGGTCGATACTTATTACCTTGGCACACACATGAAGCAGTCTTCCCCAAGTTTTAACAGCCAAGAGCAAAAGTACCCCGGCAGTGAATTCCTTCTCAGTACAAAGGAGAAAAGTGGAAGAAAATCATAAGTTGCACAAGTTGGTATGTAAACATAGAATAATGAAATGCACAGTAGTCATCCTGAACTGTAAAATATACACGCAGCATGCATACTTCATATAAAAACATCCATTTTTATAGCACATTATCACATCAAAATGCTTCACGCAATTGCTTCTGAAGTGCAGTCTCATTGATTGTTAATATGCACATACAGCAGCCAATTAATACACATAACGTCCCAAAAATAGCTATGGGACAAACGACCAGTTAATCTGGTTCTGCTGGTATTGTTTGAGGGAGGAATGTTATTCAAGACACTGGGAGAACTCCCGCTCCATAAATAATACCATGCATTCTTTAACATCCATCTGAACTGGCAGACATGGCCTCAGTTTAGCATTTAGTCTACAGCACAGTACCTCCAATAATCATCATCCTATATTACGTGCTCAAATCCTTGATTTGGTTTCAAATCTGCAACCTTATGATCAAAAGGCACTGCCAACTGAGTCCAGTTATAGGTGGAAGAAAAATAAAATTGGTGAGGCGGGGAGGCATCATTTCCAATCCAAAAGTGACAGCATCACCACCATGGAGTCAGCAGATCATGGGTTCAAGCCTCATTCCAGGGACTTGAGTACATAATCGAGTAGAGCACGGAGGGAATGCTGCACGGTCGGAGGTGCCATCTTTCAGATGAGATTACCTGATAAGGTGAATTCCGTCTCCTTAATGCCTTCCCTCACCATCCAAGGGTGCTCTTCCTTTAGCCGTGGGGCCCCTTCATGGTTGGTTTTGCGATATTCCAATATGTAGTGATCGATCTTTCCATCTTCTTCAGTCATTCTCCAGACCACGGTCACACAGTTGTCTGCTACCAGGCACTCAGACGCGTCGATTTCCGGAATACCTGGCACTGATCACAGAAGATGGCAAAACTGAAGACAAACTAACCTTCATCTTGCATTGCGAGATTTTAGAGTGACCCAGATCTGATAATCAGTGCTAACTACAAGTCATGGAATATATTTTCACCACCATTCTCCTGAAGGCACTGGCCATTATCTGGCACCTTGCCTATATGAGAATTCTTGATGTGCAAGCCTGGGCAATGAACACCACCACCAAGTGGTCATCAGACATGCAGTAGGGCTGACTGGACAGTGATTAGGAATGGGAACCTTCTCTAGTCCACCCATACCAAGGGCAACTGTAGCACTATTATTGTCACCCCATTAAAGATCTGCTAATTCAACAGAGACCAACAATTGATCCTGGAATTGGTTTGGTTTCTGTGACTCTGCTCCACACTGGGCAGAAGATTTACCAACTCAGCCCTTCCAAGTTCATTTTTATAAAAGGAGAGAGAGTCAAGTACATAATGCACTTGCCAAAAGATTTTTGTCTTGGTGATCAGTTGTTCAACATCTCTCGAGGAAGGTCAGTTACCATCTAGTATGTAACTTTCTCACCACAGATACAAAATTTAGTCTAAAATAGGCAAAACCTTCCCATGAACAGTGCAACAGACATTTTGCTCAGCTGTTATTGGTGTCTGGCAAGTGTGTAGGCCCCGGAAGAGATATGTTGGCCTAATTTTGTTCTACTGATCGAAGTTGATCAACTCTATGTTCCTATGCGCCAATAAAGAGGCTAAGGCTAGCAACCTGCTCCTATATTTCTGCCAATGTTGTTCAACAACTTGTACTGTATTCAGTGGAGTGCAAGAGCAGAATCGATTGGTTCTTCCCATCTTGTCCAAAAGTGCTTGCCTACAATTAACAAACCCCATGAGTTGCAGATCTCTCCTTGTCCAAAAGTGCTTGCCTACAATTAACAAACCCCATGAGTTGCAGATCTCTCCTTGTCCAAAAGTGCTTGCCTACAATTAACAAACCCCATGAGTTGCAGATCTCTCCTTGTCCAAAAGTGCTTGCCTACAATTAACAAACCCCACAAGTTGCAGAGATAAGCACAGATGAAGGAAAACTTTTGGTCCATCTAGCTTATCCTTTCATTAAACCTACAATTGCCACCCCTCCCCCTCCCATGACAGTATCTAACTGCCTCTTGAATTACTTCAGAGTTTTTGCCTCCACTATCCTATCTCGAAGACCATTGAGATAAGATTGTGAACTTACCAAGGAGACCACAGAAAAGAAAAAATAAAGCACAAGGGAGACATTTTTATTTTACTTTCTTACCTGGCAAGAACTTCAGTGATCGAAGGATCCTTTGTTCTTGGGAGAAGTCGACCATTAGATGACTCATATTGTCACTGGCTTTGGCCTTCAAGGACAGCCTGAATGCTGGTGCCATGGTAACACTGCACAACAAATCCAAGAACTAACATTACAAACAATGCATTCAGCTTTCCTTTCAAAGCCATTGGAAAACAGTGCAACAACCACAGTGCTGGCAAAATGAATGTTAGAAACACGACCTTTCAAAGCAAAGTTAATGGAAATCTGCAGCAGATATCTGGCATCCCTATACCAAACCATGGGTCTCTCCCAACACCTTCACAGGCTCCAAAACTAGGGCGTGTTGCTTCACCCTGAGCTCAAAGTATAGAATGAGAAAAGGCCGATCAAGCTTGGGTCTTTCACAGCCCATGTTCAACCTACCCGCTACCTTATCATGAACTATATTCCATTTGTTTATTTTGCTTCCACACACCATTATACAATCTATTACATTATGGACTCAATCCCACCCATTCAAGTTTCTCAGGGAAAGCTCGGTATAAATACTCCCAGATTCCCTAAAGGTAATGATCCATGTTGACAACTCCAGCATCTGGCCTATTGTCATCCATAGATATTCACCCACCCAGCAGTCCAGGAACTATTGTGCCCCATGGGAGTACTTGATGACCTCAGTTTACACACATCAATACCAGCTCATTCTCAGATATCTATGAACATCTGTTATTAGACAAATGGTATAATACACATTTTCCAAAGCTTAAAACAAAGTTTCTGAAATCATCCCATTTAGGGAGAACATGTAGCTAGTTTAAGCAAGGGTATTCTTGAAGCTGTAAAAAAATATTAAGGACAGAAATAGTGGCTAAAAATGGAAGCTGTGACCAGGAATGTTGGGATTTGGTGAGACTAATTTATTCTGGGGCTCTGGAATGTTCCTAGGACAATGTGCCAAACGAGGAGAGGTTATAAAAGAAGTTGCCCAACAACCCCTTTGGCCTGGAAATCGTGTATGGCACAAGGGCAGTAAGAGGTAGGAAAATGAATGGGTGAAGAGAGATATTTAGCAAAGTGAAGCGGTTTTATTTGCAGTAGTATAAAATTTACTAACAACAAAATGTACTGAATTAAAAAAAAAACTGTTCTTGACCATAAAAAGATTTACAGGCATTAAGAAAAGTTAAGGGGCGAGGAAGAAATTGGGAGGTGTGGAAGGGAGACAGAGACAAATTGGTGCCGAATAAAAAGCCAGCCCAAGCTGACCATTGGAAGTAGTTTGTCCATTGTGTTGTGTGTGAAATGAGTTTGCGTATTAATGGGCTTTACCAGTCTCAACTTCATCCTAGCAGGAATGGACCCATGGCACAAAACTGCTAATTTGTCATTCTCACCCTGGTGCAGGAAGTAGAAATATTCATATTAGGGCTAATATGCCAGGACACTAAAATAGAGTTTTATTCTGGATATGGCTGTGCTATTCCTAATCTCGGAGTGCTTAGTGGCAACACTGGACGAGATCATATCCACTCAACATCTTTCACCTTAGCAAATAGATTTTTCTTTCACCCCAACCCGTTTTGCCATTAAAATCTCTGTCTCTCATACTTATGATTGCTATTTCCTCACTTGCTTCTCAAATACACCATATTACATGTCCTTCCTCCTCCTCATCTCCTTACAATTTTTAAATCAAGACTGCATTCTACTTTAATTTATTTGTCCCCAAGATCAAAACACTGTGGAACCCTTCCTTCTATGATCTACAAGCTTTTAAAACCCTGTAAAATTGTTTTCAAATGTTTTTTTAATTAAAAGCACACACACACACGTTATACGGTGTGTTGGCACACATATAGTTAGGAGACAATTTTACACAAATTCATTCAAAGGCAGTCCCTTGGAATCAAGGAAGACTTGCTTCCATCCCCAAAGTGAGTTCTTTGATGGCTGACCAGTCCAACACGAGAGCCACAGACCCTGTTACAGGTGGGGCAGACATTAGTCAGGGGAAGGGGTCGGTGGGGCTGGTTTGCCGCGTGCTCCTTCCGCTGCCTGCACCTGGCATCTTCATGCTCCTTGCGTCGAGACTCGAAGAGCTCAACGCCCTCCTGGATGGACTCTCTCCACCTCGGGCGGTCTGCGGCCAGGGTCTCCCAGGTGTCAGTGGTGATGTCGCACTTTACCAGGGAGGCTTTGAGGGTGTCCTTATAATGTTTCCGCTGTCCTCCTTTGGCTCATTTACCATGAAGGTGACCCGCATAAAACATTTGCTTAGGGAGTCTCGTATCTGACATGCATACTATGTGGCCTGGCCAGCGAAGCTGATCGAGTCTGGTCAGTGCTTCAATACTGGGGATGTTAGCCCGGTCGAGGACACTGATGTTGGTACACCTGTCCTCCCCGGAGATTTGCAGGATCTTGCGGAGACATCGTTGGTGATATATCTCCAGCGACTTGAAGTGCCTTCTGTACATCGTCCATGCCTCAGACCCATACAGGAGAGCGGGTAATACTACAGCCCTGTAAACCACGAGTTTGGTGGTAGATTTAAGGGCCTAGTCTTCAAACACTCTTTCTGCAGGTGGCCGAAGGCTGCGCTGGCACACTGGAGGCGATGCTAAATCTCCACATCAATGTCTGCCTTTGTTGATAAGAGGCTCTCGAGATATGGGAAATGGTCCACGTTGTCCAGGGCCGCGCCGGGGATTTTGATGATTGGAGGGCAGTGCTGTGCAGCGATGACAGGCTGGTGGAGGACCTTTGTCTTATGGATGTTAAGCGTAAGGCCTATGCTTTCATATGCCTCAGTGAATACAATGACTATATCCTGGAGTTCAGCCTCTGAATGTGCACAGACGCAGGCATCATCCGCATACTGCAGCTCAACGACAGAGGTTGGGATGATCTTGGACCTGGTTGGTGGCGGCGTAGGTTAAACAGCTTCCCACTGGTTCTGTAGTTTAATTCCACTCCAGCGGGGAGCTTGTGGATTGTGAGGTGGAGCATGGCGGCGAGGAAGATTGAGAAGAGGGTTGGAGCGATAAGGCAGCCCTGTTTGACCCCGGTCTGGACGTGAATTGAGTCTGTAATGGATCTGTTGGTAAGGATCATGGCCTGCAGGTCATCGTGAAGCAGGCGAAGGATGTTGACAAACTTTTGGGGGAATCTGAAATGGAGGAGGATGCTCCATAGACCCTCACTGTTGACAGTGTCAAAGGCCTTTGTAAGATCGAAAAAGGCCATGTAAAAGGGCTGGCGCTGCTCCCTGCATTTTTCCTGCAACTGGCGTGCTGCAAAGGTCATGTCTGTTGTGCTCCGTAGGGGAAGAAATCCGCATTGCGATTCCGGGAGGAGCTCCTCGGCACAGGGAGAAGACGATTGAGGAGAACTCGAGCGACAACTTTCTCAGTGGCTGAAAGCAGGGAGATTCCCCCGTAGTTGCCGCAGTCGGACTTGTCCCCCTTTTTAAAAATGGTCACAATCACTGCATCTCTGAGATCTCCCGGCATGCTCTCCACCCTCCAGATGAGAGAGATGAGAGAGATGAGGTCATGTATCCGCGCCAACAGCGCATCTCCGCCATATTTTAGCGCCTCAGCAGGGATTCCATCCGCACCCGTAGCCTCGTTATTCTTAAGCTGTTTTATGGCTTTGCCTACCTCGTGCAACGTTGGAGTTTCACTGAGTTGGTGGCGGGTGGCATGCTGAGGGATGGAATCGAGAACACTTGAGTCAAAGGCAGAGTTTTGATTGAGGAGATCTTCAAAGTGCTCCTTCCATCGGGCCCCGACAGCCTCGGTGTCCTTAATGAGTGTTTCCCCTTTCTTGGCCAGGAGTGGGGTGGGGGCCTTGGGAGTTTGGACCGTAGATGGCCTTGACTGCAGTGAAGAATCCTCGCATATCGTGGCTGTCGGCCAGTTGTTGTATCACCTGTGCTTTCTCCATCCACCATCTGTTCTTTAGGTCCCGAGTTTTTTGTTGGACCTGAGCAGTCTGTAATGTTATTTTGCAGCTCCCGAGTTGGGCTGTTGCTTGAGGCTCAGAAATACACAAATACATTACAGTAGGGCCTAAAGTTAGAGCAGGGTTGGTAGCAGCCTTGCTGTTTTGGCCAGTGCGAACATCTCTCTTGCTTTCCTGTTGGTGAAACATCCCATAAACAGGGAAGATTTACCAGCAGGAGAAAGACTCTAGATACCCAGGAATCTTACTGAAATCAGCTCCATAAACAGGGTACAAGTGCATTTCCGCCCAAATAAGTAACACCCCTTTCGTTAATCATCACCTGTGCAATTTTATGGGAGGTCTTGGGTGCCAACAATAACAAAGTATGTCGCGCTGAAGTCAACACCCCACGCAAACCATTTATAATTGCAGCTACTGAGCTTCAGTGCAAAGGTCAAAATGCTTCCAACCCTTTGAGGGCCACAGTTGTGCACCAATTGGAAAAGCAAGCCCAAATCCAGACTCTTTTTGATTAAATTGAATGACATTAAAGAAATTGTTCATTTCTTGTATTCAGCTTTGATAAGAACGAACTATTTTATGGAGGTGTTTATATAGTTGTTACAGAATGATACTGGGATGAAAAGGGTTACATTATGAGAGCAGGTTGCATAGATTAGGCTTGTAGTCCCTTGAATGTAGAAGATTAAGGGATGATCTAATTAAGGCATTTAAGATGATTAAAGGAGGGTGGATAGATAGAAATGATTTCCTCTGGTGGGGGAGTCCAGAACAAGAGCGCACAACTTTAAAATTAAAGCTCGGTCATTCAGCTGTGATGTCAGGAAGCACTTCTTCACACAAAGGGCAGCGGAAATCTGGCACTCTCTCCAAAAAGCTGTTGAGGCTGAGAGTCAATTGAAAATTTCAAAACTGATAGATTTTTGTTAGGCAAGGGTATTAAGGGTTACAGAACCCAAGAGGGTAGATGGAGTTAAGATACTTAACAGCCATGATCTAACTGAATGGTGGAACAGGCTCGATGGGCTGAATGGCCTACACTTGTTCCTAAGGATTGCATGAATAATTAACAAAGAGTCTATATAAAATATGCCGATACTAAAATAAGGGTTTTGTGTATTTAGCGGTGTTGGATTTACTAATAGAGGATTGGTATTGACTTATCCTACATAAATTATGACCTACATAACCTCAGCTAAATGGTATAAATAAAGATTGCAGACAAACCCAGCAAATTTCAACTTACATTAAAGTAAGCGGGGCTGCTTTAGGATGCACCAGTCAGTGATGTTATGGGAATGGGAAGATAATCCTAAAAAGCAAGTTGCCATCAGGCAGGAAAGTTGGTAGTAAATAGATTCGACTAGATTCTTTCCACATATAGGCGCTGGTGGGGCAGCGTATTTCTGAATACCAATAACTCCATTTTCCCCCCCACCCCCAGACTTTCCCACTGCTTCAAAGCACAAGCGGGAGAGGCTTTGATTGTCCTGGGATGTGGGTATTCCAGGCATCCAAGATTTTGTAGACATACTGTAAGCTCTGCCTACCAGATCAAAACTAATTAGTTTCTTTAGCTTGTAGTCACTGATCCGCATTAAAATCTTCATTATTAGATGTTTCTAACCCATCAAAGGACGATTCAACAACTCTTTCCGGAGGTCTCGAATTCTTGTAATTAGAGACAGATGATTTAGTGGCAGTTGCTCACAGCAAGTCAGATGATTTAAAAAAAAAAAAAAATAAGGTCAGGATTAATCTCCAGTGCCCAATGTATTATTCTCCTGCTAAAGTAGAACTTTGTCTCCAAGGATGCAAAGTCCAACTGTTGAGAGTACACGACTCAGGTCAGCGTTCAATTATTTGATTAGGGAACTTTTGCACATAGGAAAATGTTTCCAATTGTAGGTCAGCTGTACTCAGCATTAAGTGACCGCTTTACCTCTGTCAACAGAGTAACTTCTGCAGATGCCATACATTCTATAGGGAAATACATAACATGAAGGCTCAGCACGAAAAAGGGTTAACTTCTAGAACACGCAACAAAGGAGGCAAGAGGTTCAGTAAGCATTGAGGGACAGGCCAAAGGTGCATGCGGTTCTTAATTCAGGTTAGATTGATATAAATATGCATTGGAAACAAAAAGTATTTTACAATACCTATCTTTAATCTGCTTGGCAGCCTTTGAAGCAGAAAGGAGAGAAGAGAGAGAGAAGGTCAAACATGCAAATCAGCACAATTATTCAAACTCCTATTAAGCAAATCTTTTTTAATGTTGCCATTAGGTAAATGGGCCACGGGCCACGTCCATGCAGCCAAATGAAGCTGCTGGAACGTTTTTAGATCTTTTATAATGAAAGCTATTTATTTCTGTAATACATGCCTGTGGATACAGAAAGCATTCAAACATAAAGAAACAAAACATAGCACTGTAAAAACATAGTCATTGTAAAACCCTATCCTAGATACACAATTGCACCCATAACTAATAGAACTTGCTTTAGAGCTTTGATTAATCTTTAGACTGCCAATTAGTCCAGGGAAATTCTCCTATTATTAGGCTGACCAGTTTTGCTTATTTCTTAGCACTGTGACGGGCAAACGAACACTATTAGCAGCAACAAATCTACTCGTATACCAGGAATAGATTTATTACCAGAAATACTGAAATGACAAATAAAGTATTTAAATATATCTATTTTGCTTGCCCATTATCTATTTTCTTTCCTGACCATTTCTCTGTCCCATTTCTTTAGTTTCCAAATCAGTATCTAAAACATGCTAAACAGCATTACCTACCAATACACAAACTATCGCATAGTCTTCTCTATGCTTTTACAATTAGAGGCATCTTAATAAGCAACTTAACTGCTCCCAGACTTTATAAATATCAAGTATAAGCTCAAGCACCCAAAAAGTATCATAGGATTTTTAAACTTACATTGCATAGGAAACAAGCATTTAATGGGAAAAAGGAGAAAAATAAGTGAAAATGTTACTTTTAATAAAAAGGAGACATAGGTAGTGGCCCAGTGACTCGGTTGGTAAATCACTGCCCAGCGAGGAGTGGAACTAATCATACAGGAAGATTTCATGTTTGGTTTAGCCGATTGCAGCTGGATGATAGGCAAGGCTTTAGAATTAGTCTCGGCAATTCAGGGCTGAAAGATTAAACAAAAAGACAGCCAGGCTTCCTGGGCCTGATCACTATCCAGCGATTCATGCTGGATGTTTGCTGAGAACATGATGAGGCTCAGTTGTAATGTCCCCATTGTCGAACAGATTTCTGACATTTACCATTTAGGCTCATGTGAAAAGTAGTCACTTGGGCAGGTACAGGAAGGCAACTAGGACCTGTGTAACCCAGAACCCCAACAAGAGTAAGAAGAACGGCGGTGGAAAGGGAGGGAATACTGAACAAAAGTTGGTGAGAGGCGGGAGCGGCCTATAAAAGGCCCAGCGGGAGATCGAGAGCCAGCGGCAGTTGGTGAGAGGCGGGAGCGGCCTATAAAAGGCCCAGCGGGAGATAGAGAGCCAGCGGCAGTTGGTGAGAGGTGGGAGCGGCCTATAAAAGGCCCAGCGGGAGATCGAGAGCCAGCGGCAGTTGGTGAGAGGTGGGAGCGGCCTATAAAAGGCCCAGCGGGAGATCGAGAGCCAGCGGCAGTTGGTGAGAGGTGGGAGCGGCCTATAAAAGGCCCAGCGGGAGATCGAGAGCCAGCGGCAGTTGGTGAGAGGTGGGAGCGGCCTATAAAAGGCCCAGCGGGAGATCGAGAGCCAGCGGCAGTTGGTGAGAGGTGGGAGCGGCCTATAAAAGGCGTGCTTGTGCAGCTACAGCTGGAGAGAAAGCAAAATAGAAGTAGAAAGGAATCAAAAGGTGACGTCACAGCCAATGGGGTAAGTGATTGGTGAGTAGCTTTTCTTTTAATTTTTTATATCAGTAAGTGAACTGTAACATTGTTATTACCAATTTAAGGGTATCTAAGGGTTAAGGCATGGCAGGAGAGCTCGGTCACGTGATATGCTCCTCCTGTGCCATGTGGGAACTCAGGGACGCTTCCGGTGTCCCTGAGGACTAAGTGTGTGAGAAGTGTATCCGCCTCCATCTCCTGACGTACCGCGTTGCGGAATTGGAACTGAGGGTGGATTCACTCTGGAGCATCCACGATGCTGAGAATGACATAAGTGGCACGTTTAGTGAGTTGGTCTTACCGCATGAGAAGGATCCACAGCCAGCTAGGGAATGGAAGACCAGCAGGAAGAGTAGTACAAAGAAAGTAGTGCAAGGGTCCCACCTGGTCATCCCCCTGCAAAACAGATACACTGCTTTGAGTGCTGTTGAGAGAGATGACTCATCAGGGGAGAGCAGCAGCAGCCAAGTTCATGGCACCGTGGCTGGCTCTGTTGTACAGGAGGGCATGAAAAAGAGTGGGAGAGCGATAGTGATAGGGGATTCAATCATAAGGGGAATAGATAGGCGTTTCTGCGGTTGCAATCGAGACTCCAGGATGGTATGTTGCCTCCCTGGTGCAAGGGTCAAGGATGTCTCCGAGCGAGTGCAGGACATTCTAAAAAGGGAGGGAGAACAGCCAGTTGTCGTGGTGCACATTGGTACCAACGACATAGGTGAAAAAAAAAAAGGGATGAGATCCTACGAGACGAATTTAAGGAGCTAGGAGTTAAATTAAAAAGTAGGACCTCAAAAGTAATAATCTCGGGATTGCTACCAGTGCCACGTGCTAGTCAGAGTAGGAATCGCAGGATAGCACAGATGAATACGTGGCTTAAGCAGTGGTGCAGCAGGGAGGGATTCAAATTCGTGGGGCATTGGAACCGGTTCTGGGGGAGGTGGGACCAGTACAAACTGGACGGTCTGCACTTGGGCAGGAACGGAACCAATGTCCTAGGGGGAGTGTTTGCTAGTGCTGTTGGGGAGGAGTTAAACTAATATGGCAGGGGGATGGGAACCAATACAGGGAGACAGAGGGAAACAAAAAGGAGACAAAAACAAAAAACAGAACAGAGATGAGTAAAAATGGAGGGCAGAGAAACCAAAGGCAAGAAACAAAAAGGGCCACTGAATATAAAAGGGCTGCAGGAGGGATAAAAACTCAAAATCATGGTTTAAAAACGAGGATGAAAACACTCTACCTAAATGCACGCAGCATTCGAAATAAAGTAAATGAGTTGACGGCACAAATCATTACAAATGGGTATGATTTGGTGGCCATTACAGAAACATGGTTGCAAGGTGGCCAAGACTGGGAATTAAACATACAGGGGTATCTGACGATTCAGAAAGATAGGCAAGAAGGGAAAGGAGGTGGGGTAGCTCTGTTAATAAAGGATGATATCAGGGCAGTTGTGAGGGATGATATTGGCTCCAATGAACAAAATGTTGAATCACTGTGGGTGGAGATTAGAGATAATAAGGGGAAAAAGTCACTGGTCGGCGTAGTTTATAGGCCCCCATATAATAACTTCACGGTGGGGCGGGCAATAATCAAGGGAATAATGGAGGCATGTGAAAAAGGAACGACAGTAGTCATGGGGGATTTTAACCTACATATCGATTGGTCAAATCAAATTGCAGGGGGTAGCCTGGAGGAGGAATTCATAGAATGCATACTGGACTGTTTCTTAGAACAGTATGTAACAGAGCCTACAAGGGAGCAAGCCATCTTGGATCTGGTCCTGTGTAATGAGACAGGAAAAATAAACGATCTCCTAGTAAAAGATCCTCTCAGAATGAGTGATCACAATATGGTTGAATTTGTAATACAGATTGAGGAAGTTGTATCAGAAACGAGGGTACTATGCTTAAACAAAGGGGACTACAGTGGGATGAGGGCAGAGTTGGCTAAAGTAGACTGGAAACAAGGACTAAACGGTGGCACAATTGAGGAACAGTGGAGGACTTTTAAGGAGCTCTTTCATAGTGCGCAAAAAAAATATATTCCAGTGAAAAAGAAGGGCGGCAAGAGAAGTGATAACCAGCCGTGGATAACCAAGGAAATAAAGGAGAGTATCAAATTAAAAACCAATGCGTATAAGGTGGCCAAGGTTAGCGGGAAACTAGAAGATTGGGAAAATTTTAAACGACAGCAAAGAATGACTAAGAAAGCAATAAAGAAAGGAAAGATAGATTACGAAAGTAAACTGGCGCAAAACATAAAAACAGATAGTAAAAGCTTTTACCGATATATAAAACGGAAGAGAGTGACTAAAGTAAATGTTGGTCCCTTAGAAGATGAGAAGGGAGATTTAATAATGGGAAATGTGGAAATGGCTGAGACCTTAAACAATTATTTTGCTTCCGTCTTCACAGTGGAAGACACAAAAACAATGCCAAAATTTGCAGGCCACAGGAATGTGGGAAGGGAGGACCTTGAGACAATCACTATCACTAGGGGAGTAGTGCTGGACAGGCTAATGGGACTGAAGGTAGACAAGTCCCCTGGTCCTGATGAAATACATCCCAGGTATTAAAAGAGATGGCTGAAGTTATAGCAGATGCATTCGTTATAATCTACCAAAATTCTCTGGACTCTGGGGAGGTACCAGCGGATTGGAAAGCAGCTAATGTAACGCCTCTGTTTAAAAAAGGGGGCAGGCAAAAGGCAGGTAACTATAGGCCGGTTAGTTTAACATCTGTAGTGGGAAAAATGCTTGAAACTATCATTAAGGAAGAAATAGCGGGACATCTGGATAGGAATAGTGCAATCAAGCAGACGCAGCATGGATTCATGAAAGGGAAATCATGTTTAACTAACTTACTGGAATTCTTTGAGGATATAACGAGCATGGTGGATAGAGGTGTACCGATGGATGTGGTGTATTTAGATTTCCAAAAGGCATTTGATAAGGTGCCACACAAAAGGTTACTACAGAAGATAAAGGTACGCGGAGTCAGAGGAAATGTATTAGCATGGATAGAGAATTGGCTGGCGAACAGAAAGCAGAGAGTCGGGATAAATGGGTCCTTTTCCGGTTGGAAATCAGTGGTTAGTGGTGTGCCACAGGGATCAGTGCTGGGACCACAACTGTTTACAATATACATAGATGACCTAGAAGAGGGGACAGAGTGTAGTGCAACAACATTTGCAGATGACACTAAGATTAGTGGGAAAGCGGGTTGTGTAGAGGACTCAGAGAGACTGCAAGGAGATTTGGATAGGTTAAGCGAATGGGCTAAGGTTTGGCAGATGGAATACAATGTCGGAAAGTGTGAGGTCATCCACCTTGGGAAAAAAAAACAGTAAAAGGGAATATTATTTGAATGGGGAGAAATTACAACATGCTGTGATGCAAAGGGACCTGGGGGTCCTTGTGCATGAATCCCAAAAGGTTAGTTTGCAGGTGCAGCAGGTAATCAGGAAGGCAAATGGAATATTGGCCTTCATTGCGAAAGGGATGGAGTACAAAAGCAGGGAGGTCTTGCTGCAACTGTATAAGGTATTGGTAAGGCCGCACCTGGAGTACTGCGTGCAGTTTTGGTCACCTTACTTAAGGAAGGATATACTAGCTTTGGAAGGGGTACAGAGACAATTCACTAGGCTGATTCCAGAAATGAGAGGGTTACCTTATGATGATAGATTGAGTAGACTGGGTCTTTACTCCTTGGAGTTCAGAAGGATGAGGGGTGATCTTATAGAAACATTTAAAATCATGAAAGGGATAGACAAGATAGAGGCAGAGAGGTTGTTTCCATTGGTGGGGGAGACTAGAACTAGGGGGCACAGCCTCAAAATACGGAGGAGCCAATTTAAAACCGAGTTGAGAAAAAGTTTCTTCTCCCAGAGGGTTGTGAATCTGTGGAATTCTCTACCCAAGGAAGCAGTTGAGGCTAGCTCATTGAATGTTTTCAAGTCAAAGATAGATAGATTTTTAACTAATAAGGGAATTAAGGGTTATGGGGAGAGGGCGGGTAAGTGGAGCTGAGTCCAAGGCCAGATCAGCCATGATCTTATTGAATGGCGGGGCAGGCTCGAGGGGCTAGATGGCCTACTCATGTTCCTAATTCTTATGTTCTTATGTTCAAACAGCAGCCGATTCAGTAAAAGCAATACTGCTAGCTGATTGTTTTAAATTCACAACAGTCCAAACGAGGACTCCAAAAAAGGTCCAGTAATCTTTCCATTTTAGTTCGCTGTATAAACCTGGCACCTTTTTAAATTAGCTTCCCTCTGTTCTTCCACTCAATCATCCTCTCTCTTTTGTATTGGGTGGATTTATTAAAAATAAAAACTAATTCCTCAAATTTTTTCACACCTGTTTATTTAGTGAAGTCACTTTAAACATTTCTCTGACACATGTAGTTCACAACATTTCTTAGGAAGTATGCAAATGAAATTTACGAAACAAAAAAGGACAATTTAGGAAAAGCAACTACCTGGCTCAACCCATCGGAGTTTGCCGTATCCAGTGTATGGTTTGCGAACTCCAGCAGCTCCTCTGAATTCTCCAAAGCCTTGGTGCAGATGGTCAACTGATTCTGGCGAGAGAATAGAGGCATGAAATAACCTCAATAGAGGGATCATAGGTTTTAGGGACTTAATGGGTCAGACGAAGATGCTGGTCAGAATCGAAGTGAAAGGCCAAGGCCATCACTGTAGGGCACCACCAAAAATAGAGTAGAATTAGTTTATGAAAAAAAGCTGCGGAAGCATTCATTGATCTTCAAAGCCTGTAGATTGGCGGAATGGAAGATCGAGGTCTTGTACGTAAATTATGGTAGCAACATCTCAGTGAATCTTGATTTCAACTTGGTTTGGATGCAGAGAGGAGCAAGAGACTGCTGGAGGGTGTTTTTGGAGTATTGGAGCAACAAGGGAAGCAAAGCTCAGAGGAACGCTGGCCTACAGTAGCATTAAGAAGCCAGATAGAGACCATCTTTGTTCCCAGCTCCATTTTTTAAATTCAGGCACTCTCGGTAAGGTTTCAGTTTCTGTTGGTTTGAGTGAACAGGCCTCGTCTTGGAAAGGCCAGTCAGAACCACATTATCTGGTTGAACAACCTTGGAGCAATGGTTACGCACAAAGTTTTGCCAAGGGCCACACCCCAAGCATCGTCTTGCGCCAGCGGTAATGCTACAGTAATGCTACACTCTGCAATGGTGAGACATGGGCATATATGGAGTTCCCCACATGGTGAGCTGAGCGGAGGCCAGGCACTCCCACAGAGGGAACTACAAATTCTGTAGTTTAATAATTCTAGGGATATGGGATATGGCTTGAAATGTGCACACCTGTGAGCATGCTCACACGTGCTCACAGGTTTGTAGAACTGTTGACTGCGGTCTGGAGGAGTCAGTGTTCCATGTCTATGTTGTATGTGCGAGGTTGCAGCCCCTCTTCCATTATTTGAAGGGGCTGCTCCTCAAATTCTGGTTGCACTTCAGTCCCATGCTCCTGATCTTTGGGCACCCTGCGCGGAGGGGAGCGGGCAGGTCGGAAGGCCTCCTCGTAGGACTGCTCCTGGGCATGGCCAAGGGGCCATCAACCGGTCCAGGTAGCGGGCGGTCGTTCAGCCCGACTGCCTGCCTCTCTTCTGTGGTTACGTCCGAGCCAGGTACGCTCGTAGCCTTCCGCGAGAGGTGGGCGCCGGAGGGACTGGAGTGCATCATCACCCCCAGCAACCAAATTTTAATTTGATTTAAGTTTACTGTCAAAAGTTTAATTTGTTTAATGTGTCGGTTTTAGTGCCCCCCTTTAATCAGGGGGCACTTGATTTATGGTTATCAACTAAAATAGTTGTAGAGCTGTTGAGTTGGGAGTGGCTTAGCCCTTCATGTGATGTTCACAAGACTCAATAAAACCCCAGCCAGTTGGGTTCGGGGGATCCACGATAAGGCAGGTGGTTGTGAGCCTGGTGGATGAACTGTTAATGTGTAGTGTGCTTGTTAAAGCTTTTGCTCATAAACCAACTAGTTCTTATTAGCAATGTGCTGCTATGAATCCTTAAGCAAAGAACCCATGAAACAAATACATTACACTGCTGGAGTGAAGTATCCCGATAGCATTTATACCCTTCCTTTCTCACTGGATAGCAGGAGAGGAAGTGTCCCTAAATCTCAGCTCTGCGGGAAGGAATGTTTCTTGATGCAAAACCAAACCCCAGCAAAGAAAAAGGAAAAGATTAGGATTTATATAGCGCCTTTCACGACCACCGGACATCTCAAAGTGCTTTACAGCCAATGAAGTACTTTTGGAGTGTAGTCACTGTTGTAATGTAATGTAGCAAAGAGTCAGAAGCGTCAACACAGAGCATTTTGACTTCCATTTCCTTCAAACAACATAAATCATTCTATACTTAGCATCCGTTTGGCTCAGTACTAGCATTCTTCTCTTTAAGTCAGAGAATTAGTGGGTTCAAGCCCCACTCCAGAACTTAAGCACATAATCCAAGCTGATACTTCAGTGCAGTACTGAGGGAGTGCTGCATTGTTGGAAGCGCCATCTTTTGAAGAAGGTATTAAACTGAGCACATACCTACTTGCTCAAGTGGATGCAAAAGATCCCGTGGCACTATTTGAAGAGCAGCAGCAGAGTTTTCCTAGTGTCTTGGCTAACAGTTATTCCTCAAACAACATCACCAAAACCAATTAGCTGGCCATTTGGCTCATTTGCTGTTTTGGGGGCCGTGTGTTCAAATTGGCTGCCACATTTTCCTAACTTTAAAAGTAATTCATGGGTAGTGTTGTCTTTGGGATGTTCCAAGGACATGAAAGGCAGTTTATAAATTCAGCTTCTGCACCTTTGTGTTGTTTAGTTGCTATATTTTCTATCCCTTTCCCCACCCCCAACATCCGTTTTCTCAGCTCAGTAATAAATACAGCAGCAGATGGGGCTTGGTTGACTCAGCATTGTAATCACTGATTATGAATGGATCAACTGGATGGCAAACTTAGCCTTGTGCAGCAGGACGTTCAGTGTCTGAGGGGCATAATCATGTTGTTTCAGGATACTGATTCAGGGAAACTGCACCATGAATATCATCCTACAAAGACCCACAGCAACCTAAAACGCAGAATATATCACCAGTACCAGTGTGAAATGTTTCAATCCTCGATACCTGAAGGGAACAAGCTGTTGATTCAAGATTCCGATACAATCAGCATCATCTTAATGACCCGCAGCAAATTGGCTGGACCATGCCATTGGGCGAATGCAGTGACAGGAGACTCCGTTTTGTAGATGGACAAGCGAAGATTAGCCAAATAGCCTTGGTCATCTTTATTTGCTGGCCTCCCACATTCTACCCTACATAAACTAGAGGTGATCCAAAACTCGGCAGCCCGTGTCCTAACTTGCACCAAGTCCCGCTCACCCATCACCCTGTGCTCGCTGACCTACATTGGCTTCCGGTTAAGCAATGCTTCGATTTCAAGATTCTCATCCTTATTTTCAAATCCCTCCATGGCCTCACCCCTTCCTATCTCTAATCTCCTCCAGCCCCCCAACTCCCCATCTCTCTAATCTTCTCCAGCCCCACAACCGACCCCCCCCACCACCGCGTTCCTCTAATTCTGCCCTCTTGAGCATCCTTGATTATAATTGCTTAACCATTGGTGGCCATGCCTTCTGTTGCCGAGGTCCCAAGCTCTGGAACTCCCTGTCTAAACCTCTCTTTCCTCCTTCAAGACGCTCCTTAAAACCTACCTCTTTGACCAAGCTTTTGGTCACTTGCCCTGATTTCTACTTATGCGGCTCAGTGTCAAATTGTTTTACCTCATAATATTCCTGTGAAGCACCTTAGGATGTTTCATTAGGTTAAAGGAGCTATATGATTACAAGTTGTTGTTTATTTATCTGGTGATTGACATAGCTGCTATCAACTATGGCTTGGGCTACATTAAGCAATTACTGCGATGGCTGCTTTGCTGGGATGACAGGACCTACCTGCAGTTCATAAGTTTTGCTGGCTCGTTCCTGTTTGATCTTTGTCACCATGTCTTCCTTCAGCTCATCGAGAATGGTATACAGCAAATTATATTCTGTCTCCAGGTCCCCGAGAACTTGCTCAGAATTAGTCTAAAAGAAAAGGTGGTAGATAGGTAGCAGGAAACCAAATCAGAATGGGGAGTGAAACATTTGTCTGGAAGCTCAAATCTCTCATTGCCAGCAGAGTAGGGTCTTTGGCATTATTTAGAAGTATCGATAGTTTACAAGATAAAGAAACACACAGGGCCAAAAATTGTCCCTCCCGATACAGCCTCTGACCGCCGGAAACCACGGGGCGACGCAGAATGGCTGCCGACTGGTGGAGGGGCCACCATTTTAGAAATTGCCCTACCTCAGGAGCGGAGCGGTGTCCAAGACCGCTACGCCCGCTTTCCCGCCACAGCGTGCACGCGCCGACCCCTTACCGACTGGTGGGGACCCCCTTGCGAAATTGCCCCATGGGAGAGGCCCCATCGCTGACCGGTGCCCCCGACAGCTTTTGCTGACGGTGCACTCGGTGTGAAATGGTGGCATGGCCGCCCTTAAAGGGGAGGGCACACTGCCGCGGCCGCCATGTTATTTTTTTTTTGTCGGCTGACTGCCAGGTCAGCCTGACATTTATGCCCCTGGGTTCGGTCGGCCCGGGATCTTTTGCATCCACTTGAGCTAGTAGGTATGTGCTCAGTTTAATACCTTCTTCAAAAGATGGCGCTTCCAACAATGCAGCACTCCCTCTTGGGTGCCAGGCTGCTGGCCCGGCCGAAACCCTCCCTGGTGGCCCAGAGGACCGAACTAAAATATCTGCCGAGTTCGCACCGGCCCTCCCCTTTAACTGAAGGGGAGAGAAGTTGTCACATCAGCGATCGGGGCGGCAGACCTGCTGCGAGGTCACTTCCGCCCGGTACTCAACCGGGACTTGGAGAGAAAAAAAACAAAGTGCTGAATTTCTCCAGTATCGCCGCCTAATGGACTGGGGCGGAGAAAATCTTTTTAAAAAAAAAAACAGTAGGTGCGCTCCGCTTCAGGTGGAGGGCAATTTCTACCCCACAGTCAAAACCACTAGCAACAGGGCTGGACCCACCAGTACTTCACCCCTAGTCTCGTGTACCTAAACATTCCCTCTTCAGAAGCAACACAAGTTTAGAAGGACAGAATCTGGTGTCTTTCTACAGTTCAGGTGAACATAAACGTCAAACAACCAGCGTAGTAATAAGTTATCATTACTGCAAATGAAGCTTCCCAGAGTGCTTTGCATCATGACTAATTTGCCCGACAGCATCTCATGCCAACAAGATTTGAGAGTAGATATTGCAGCTTCCTAGATGGCCGAGGTGATCCCAAGGAAAAACATCTCTCCATAATGATGCACAGGCAGCGCAAATTGCAGTTGGATGCTGGACTGGTGAGTCAGAGTATTATAAGAATGAGCTTGGAGGGGTGAAGAGCCCTTTCCTGTCCTGAACCTTTTCCTTATGTTATAATTCAGTTACTAAATTAAAAAAACATTTATAAAGAAATGGTGGTGAAGGGTCCAGGATGACAGAAATACCACTGGGGTGAAAAAGAGTCGGTAAGAAGAGATAGAATTGAGGACTAATGGTTCTCTGTAAGAAAGAAAAGGATTTTAGAATGAGCTTAGGAAAAAAGGGCAAGAATAGAGAAGCTAGAAAAAAAAAAATAAAAGCTAGTGAGTGAAAAAGGAGAGATAGAGCGAGAGCACACAAGGAAGGCAGAATGCGGAAGTGGGTGTTCCAAATTAGTGCCATTAGAATGGTGGGTGTATATTTAATTTGTATATTTTGAAGTGCCAGCTTGGATCACTTGGCAGCACTCAGTCAGCAGGTTGTGGGTTCAAACTCCACTCCAAAACCTGAGCATATAAACATGGGCTAACACCCCAGTGCAGTACTGACAGAGTGCTACATTGTCAATGGTGTTGTCTTTTAGATGAGGTGTTAAACTAAAAGATCTGCTCTGGTGTTTCAGGTGGATGTTAAAGATCCCATGGAGTTATTCAAAGAAGTGCAGAGGGTTCGCCAGTATCCATGACAACCTCCCCCTTCAACCAACATCATCAAAAATAGCAGCATCGACATGGCTAGGTGCCACAAGTGGGGTACCACAACGATCAATACTGGGCTACTGCTGTTTGGAATTAATGACAGAAAGAAAGTTACCTCATTTTGCAGATGACACTAAACGGAGGGTGGGGAAGGGGGTTCAAACAATAGTGAAGAGACAAATCAAATATAAATGGATCAAGATAGGGTGGAGAGGTTCATCAATGAGTGGCAAATGGCATTTAATGTGGATAAATGCAAGGTATTGAGAATAGAGAAGGAAAACAGTGGAAATAGGAAAGGCTATAGGCTGTATGTTAAGCCTAGGAGGGGAACTGGGAGTACTGGTGGATAACTCACTAAAACTTACAGTGTGTAGCAACAGTAAGGAAAGCCAACCAGATCTACAGGTAGAGGGATAGAGCATCATTTCCATGAAGTGATAACGAGACTGCATAAAGCCCTGGTACAGTTCTGGTTACCCCACTACAACAAAGATATCCAGGCTCTGGAGTCAGTGCCGAAAAGGACAGGCAAATTGATACTAAACTTAAGGCATCTGAACTACGAGGACAGGTTGTAGAGCCTGGGATCGTTTACTCTGGAGAAGTCAAGGCTGAGGGAAGATATTATTCAAGTATTCAAAATTCTCAAGGAGGACAGATAAATTGAACTCAATAATATTTTTGGATTATCAAAAATTCTAGGACTAATGGACATAGCTCAAGCTCAGAAGAGGGAAAGTATACAGATAGTATGTATTTAACTACATTTACATGGAGGTTAGCAAGTGAGTCGAATGGATATGCCAACATAGCACCTCCAAAACCTGCAACCTCTGCGACCTAGAAGTACAAGGGCAGCAGGCGTATGGGACCACTACCACCTCCAAGTTCCCCTCCAAGTTACACACCATTCTGACTTGGAAGTATATCGCCATTTCTTCATTGGCGCTGGGTCAAAATCCTGGAACTTCCTCCCTAACCGCACTGTGGGAGCACCTTCACCACACGGACTACAATGGACACCACCACCTTAAGGGCAATTAGGGATGGGCAATAAATGATGGCCCACATCCCATGAATGAATTTTTAAAAAAATGTAGAATACCTTGAGAGAATTGGACAGATATTTCAATCAGGCCAGCACTCTTGCTCAGAATCAGAAGATTGTGGGTTCAAACCCCACTCCAAAGACTTAATCCAGACTAATCCTTCAATGCAGTACTGAAAGAGTGCTGCACAGTTGGAGGAGCCATCTTTCAGATGAGACATTAAACCAAGTCTGGACAAAATAACATTATCGCACTCCCACTGCTGCCCTGGCTCTGATCAGCTAACTTGGCACAGACAGCTGACTACAACTGGAGGGAAGATTGGTGTGACCAGCCTGTACACAATTAAAGGATAAATGCATTAGTTAAGGCGGCCTTTGATGCCGTTTGCTGACAGATGGCCACACTATCCCAGCACCTGCCAATTTAATGCTGCCTATTTGTTTATAACGTTGAATGTTACTGGCACATTGCTGGTCTCAGGGGAAATGGATCAGGGCTTTTACACCAGCATGCACATGACGCCTGAAATCCCGCAGCATTAACACTCGGCTCATTCTGTTTGGGATCACCAGCATTAAATTGATTCGCTGCCCTCGGTAGAGTAAACAGGGAACACAACATGTAGACATGCCTGCACCAATGTGCATTCAAAGTACGATTACTTCCCCTGAAGGTGCTGTGGTTTGGAATATTGCAGTGCTCGTGTGTAGTCAAAGCTGGTCAGCTGAGTCCAGTTAGTTTCAGCCAAACCCTGTCCGTTTCAGCCGTGTCCATTGACAACTTGAGATGGCCGTACCAGACTGATACTAACAGAGAGTCTGAAGCAGCTCACTGCCATCTGTCTGAGTCAGGTACAGTTTCACTCTCCAGTACCTTACTCAACTGGCTTTCCTCATGCATGAACCCAGACAGCAAGTGCCAACAGGTTATTCAACAGAGATGAACCCAATAGCGGAGTCTGATCCTCCTCTGATCCAGTGTCCACAGCAATGGGTCACTAGACACTGACGAGCAGCAGGAACCAAGCCGATTCTCCCATACCCGCTGTTACTAGTTCAGGGGCACGGAGACCAACTGTATCGCACCATCACCACGCTATCACAAATCAGACTCAGTCCCACAACACGCGTGGTGTTTACTCACTAAGCACAAGGGCTATTTGCAGCCCGACTCCCCTGTTGGCACTTGTGGAATAGCAAAGTAAAAGCTGCTTTTGCATTATAGGAAGTCTAGGGATTGTAGTGTTGGCTCCCTCGCAGCTGGCTGCAACTCAGAAGCAAACTTTGCGGGTTTTGTTAAGGCTGGTAATTATACATTTACGTGTAGCATCATCATATCATCATCATCGGCGGTCCCTCGTATCGAGGATGACTTGCTTCCACGCCAAAAAAAAGGGATGAGTTCATAGGTGTTTCAATGAAGGACCAGATATTCCCGGTCCCGAACTACATCTTGAAGGGTGGAAGATGCCTGATCGTGGATTTAAAAAAAAAAAAACATGTGGTGGCCGTTGCACACCAGCCACCACACGGGCTTGACAGAGCTACGTCATGATCCAGTGGCAAGGATTAACCAAGATGACTGGAGACCAGTTCTGCTGCACGGACCTAGTGCGCATACATATCGTAGTGTGGGCTGGCCCGTGCTGCCCCTGGGCCCTCGCCTCTTCTGGGCCCCGAACTCATGCCTCTCCTGGGTCTCGATCACGTCGCTCGCCTCTCCTGCATCCCAATCTCACCACTCCTGCTGTACCTGCCCACGCTCCAATCACCGGCCTGTAACCTTGCTGATGTCCAATCCAGTCACCCTCTTCGCTGCCGTCACCCTCCTGCACCAGTTCGCGTTGTATCTTGCAGCGATATGGCCGCCACACTGCTCCTTTTATGGCCACGGCCTGCCGCTGGTGGTATCTCGCAGGTCGGGCCGCCATACTGCTCCAGGGGCCGCTCATTTTATGGCCCCTAGTGCGTGTAACCTACTGCACAAGTTCGCCATTTATCCGGAGCTGGCACCACTAGAGTGGGTCTCACACAGAATGTACAGCACAGAAACAGGCCATTTGGCCCAACTGTTCTGTGCTGGTGTTTATGCCCCCCACCCTAATTCATCTCACTATCAATAGATCCTTCGATTCCTTTCTCCCTCGTGTATTATCCAGCTTCCCCTTAAATGCATCTATGCTATTCGCCTCGACCATTCCCTGTGGTAGCAAGTTCCACATTCTAACCACTCTCTGGGTAAAGAACATTCTCCCAAGTTCCCCATTTGATTTATTGGCGACTATCCTATATTTATGACCTCTAGTTTTGGGACTCCCCCCCCCCACAAGTGGAAACATCTCATGAAATACAAGAGAACAAGGCAATGGATGGCTCCAGGATATTTACAGCGTAAACATTTGAAGCGGTTTTATACAGTGATGTTTCAGGTACGTTATGGACAGGGCAGAAATGGACAGGTCTCGCCTGACTGATGCCTTTTACACATTCACTAGCCTCGACCATTGCAAATGTCAAGCTCCAATCAGAGTCATCCTGTATAGTCGCATCCAAGTTAGCACCTTTGGGACACAAAGGGGGAGAGACGTGGGAAGGGGGTGGGGGAAGAGAAACAAAAAAAAAAAGGAGGACAGAGAAATAGAACACAGTAGAGAAAAGCCTATTGCTTTTGGCCGTTACGCTGCCCAGGAATCATGTACCATAACAAACCCAGCACACACCAATTACTTTTGAAGTACTCAGTCCTTGGTTGAATATTATGAAGAGTTCAACAGGCTGGTAGTCTGATAGGGGTTTGTTTGCTGGGCACCAGGTATAAATATCAGTGTTACCTCAACATTCTTCAGCATCTGCTTCAGCACATAGACAAAGTTCTGGACCTCTTCATTCTTCACAGCCAGTGTAGTAATAATCTTCTTCAAAATCTCCTGAGGAAAGTTAAGAGTAGCTGGGTCAGCGTTGGAGAAAAATATACTCATTTTGTGTTCTTTTTCTCTACTGAAAAACTCAATTATCCACACTCGCATCATCCGCAAGAACTGCCATAGAAGTTGGGGCCTAACTTTGCATAAAGTGCATCTGAGTTTTAAAAACTGATTCTTATAATCGCAAACTTGGTATCACCTAACCATTACTTCCCAATTCAGCTCATCTCCTCAACATCAATGTCCTGCACTATGAGCCTGTCACCCTCACCTTGGTTTCTTAATAAATGTATCACTGCATGACGCATTAGAAAACTTTATGATTTTGTTTTGCCATTGCTCGTTCTGTGCAGGACACAAATGCTTCAAGTGACAACGCTGCATTTGTCAGTACTGATGAAACTGGCAACATGGTTTGAAAAATAACATTACTAATAATTCAAGAGATTAATGTGCAAAGTTAAAGCACATGGGATTGGGGGTAGTGTGTTAACGTGGATTAAGAACTGGTTGGCAGACAGGAAGCAAAGAGGAGGAGTAAATGGGTACTTTTCAGAATGGCAGGCAGTGACTAGTGGGGTACCGCAAGATTCTGTGCTGGGGCCCCAGCTGTTTACATTGTACATTAACGATTTAGACGAGGGGATTAAATGTAGTATCTCCAAATTTTCAGATGACACTAAACTGGGTGGCAGTGTGAGCTGCGAGGAGGATGCTATGAGGCTGCAGAGTGGCTTGGATAGGTTAGGTGAGTGGGCAAATGCATGGCAGATGAAGTATAATGTGGATAAATGTGAGGTTATCCACTTTGGTGGTAAAGACAGAGAGACAGACTATTATCTGAATGGTGACAGATTAGGAAAAGGGGAGGTGCAACGAGACCTGGGTGTCATGGTACATCAGTCATTGAAGGTTGGCATGCAGGTACAGCAGGCAGTTAAGAAAGCAAATGGCATGTTGGCCTTCATAGCGAGGGGATTTGAGTACAGGGGCAGGGAGGTGTTACTACAGTTGTACAGGGCCTTGGTGAGGCCATACCTGGAGTATTGTGTACAGTTTTGGTCTTCTAACTTGAGGAAGGACATTCTTGCTATTGAGGGAGTGCAGCGAAGGTTCACCAGACTGATTCCCGGGATGGCGGGACTGATATCAAGAAAGTCTGGATCAACTGGGCTTGTATTCACTGGAGTTCAGAAGAATGAGAGGGGATCTCATAGAAACGTTTAAAATTCTGACGGGTTTAGACAGGTTAGATGCAGGAAGAATGTTCCCAATGTTAGGGAAGTCCAGAACCAGGGGTCACAGTCTAAGGATAAGGGGTAAGGACCGAGATGAGGAGAAACTTCTTCACCCAGAGAGTGGTAAACCCGTGGAATTCTCTACCACAGATAGTTGTTGAGGCCAATTCACTAAATATATTCAAAAAGGAGTTAGATGTAGTCCTTACTACACGGGGGATCAAGGGGTATGGCGAGAAAGCAGGAATGGGATACTGAATTTGCATGTTCAGCCATGAACTCATTGAATGGCGGTGCAGGCTCGAAGGGCCGAATGGCCTACTTCTGCACCTATTTTCAATGTTTCTATGTTTCTAAATATTGTTGGATTGCTGGCATGACCAACTCAGGTTGTAAATGCAGACAGTTGCATGGCATACAGGAAAAGTTCAAGGACACATCGTCCATCACTTGTGTCACTGCACTGCCCACATTATAAATTGTGTCACAGCAATTGTTTTGGCCCCATAAGACCCATATTTCCACTGTTGGTGTCATCACAGTGCTGCAGTGTTAAGGTAGAGTTTATCACTGGGCATATTTATTATATTGGTGCTGATGCAGTTACTGAAAAAGTTACAAACCGCATTACACTGATTTGCTGATTCATTTCTGCGTGACACTCTTACAGTGTAACCTGCTTATACAGAAACATAGAAATTTACAGAGCAGAAGGAGGCCATTTTGACCCATCGTGTCGGCACCGGCCGACAAAAAGCTGCACGGCCCTCGGTCAGCAGCCCTAAAGGTTAAATGTAAACCTATAAACAATGACGGAAAGGCAAAGAGCACCCAGCCCAACCAGTCCACCTCACACAACTGCGACACCCCTTATACTGAAACATTCTACACTCCATCCCTACCGGAGCCATGTGATCTCCTGGGAGAGGCAAAAACCAGATAAAAACCCAGGCCAATTTAGGGAGAAAAAATCTGGGGAAATTCCTCTCCGACCCATCCAGGCGATCACCCTGGCTGTATTCTATTCCCTACAGTACTTACCATTATATCTGCGCCGTCCAACAAAAGGTCATCCAGCCTAATCCCAATTACCAGCTCTAGGTCCGTGCCCATCCAACCATCTCTTAAAAGTGGTGAGGGTTTCTGCATCCACCACTCTTCTAGGCAGCGAGTTCCAGATCCTGACAACTTTCTAAAGAAGGCCCCCCTCAAAATCTTCCACCAACCACCTTAAAACTATGCTCCCTCGTAATAAACCCCTCCACCAATGGTAATAGACCCTTACTATCCACTATGTCCAGGCCCCTCAATATTTTGTACACCTCAAATGAGGTCTCCTCTCAACCTCCTCTGTTCCAATGAGAGCAAACCCAGCCTATCCAATCTGTCCTCATAACTAAGATTCTCTAGTCCAGGCAGCATCCTAGTAAATCTCCTCTGCACCCTCTACTGCAATCACGTCCTTCCTATGATATGGCGACCAGAACTGCACGCAGTACTCCAGCTGTGGCCTAACCAAAGTATTATACAATTTAAACATAACCTGCCTGCTCTTATATTCTATGCCTCGGCCAATAAAGGAAAACATTCCGTATGCCTTCTTAACCACCTGGCCTGCTACTTTCAGGGATCTGTGAACAAGCACTCCAAGGTCCCTTTGTTCTTCTACACTATTAAGTGGGCCTACCGCTTAATGTGTATACTCTTTCCTCATTAGCCCTCCCAAAGTGCATCACCTCATACTTCTCTGAATTAAATTCCATTTGCCACTGCTCTGCCCACCTGACCGGTAGATTGATATCCTCCTGCAGCCCATAATTTTCCTCTGTATTAAATCAACCATACAGCCAATTTTAGTGTTGTCTGCATACTTCTTAATCATACTCCCTATATTCAAATCTAAATCGTTGATATATACCACAAAAAGCAAGGGACCCAGTACTGAGTCCTGCGGAACCCCACTGGAAACATCCTTCCAGTCACAAAACCATCCATCATCACCCTTTGCTTCCTACCTCCAAGCCAATTTTGGATCCAATGTGCCACTTTGCCCTGTATCCCATGGACTTTATCCTTCATGACCAGTCTACCATGTGGGACCTTATCAAAGGCCTTTCTAAAGTTCATATAATACTAGATCGTACGCACTGCCCTCATCGACCCTCTTGGTAAGCTCCTCAAAAAATTCAATCAGCTTAGTCAAACACGATCTTCCCTTATCAAATCCGTGCTGGCTGTTCCTAATTAATCTTTGCCTTTCCAAATTTCGGGATTTTTTCCAATAATTTTCTCACCACTGGAGGTTAGGCTGACAGGCCTGTAATTACTCGGCCTATCCCTTTTTCCCTTCTTAAACAAGGGTATTACATTAGCAGTCCTCCAATCCTCCGGCACCATGCCCAGATCCAAAGAGGACTGGAAAATGATGGTCAAGGCCTCTGCTATTTCCTCTTTTACTTCACTCAACAGCCGAGGATGCATTTCATCTGGGCCTTGGGACTTATCTACTTTCAAAGCTGTTAAACCCCTTAATACTTCCTCTCTCACTATATTTATTTCAGCCAGAATTTCACACTCCTCCTCGATAGCAGTGTCTGCATTATCCCTTTCCTTTGTGAAAACAGATGCAAAGTATTCGTTAAGAACCCTACCAATATCTTCAGCCTCCACACAAAGATTACCCTCATGGTCTCTAATAGGCCCGACCCTTTCTTCAGTTACCTTCTTATTCTTAATATATTTATAGAACATCTTAGGGTTGTCCTTAATTTTACTGGCCAAGAATTTCTCGTGCTCTCTCCCTTAGCATTCCTAATATCCTTTTTAATTTTGCCTCTTAACTTCCTATATTCCTCTGAAGATTCTGAAATATTTAGCCGTTGGTATGATGAGTCCCTTTTTTTCCCCCCTTAATCCTCCCCTGTAAGTCCCTGGACATCCAGGGGTCTCTAGAATTATTTTTCCCAGCCTTTTTCTTCAAGGGCACATGTTTGGCCTGACCCTTCCGGATCGCCTCCTTGAATGCCTCCCACTGTTCCGACACTGATTTACCCACAAGTAGCTGTTTCCAGTCCACTATGGCCAAATCACACCTTAACTTAGCAAAATTAGCTTTTCCCCAATTCTGAACTTTTATTCCAGGCCTATTCTTGTCCTTATCCATAACCAACTTGAATCTGACTGAATTATGGTCACTGGCACCCAAGTGCTCTCCCACTAATACCCCTTCAACCTGCCCAACTTCATTCCCCAAAACTAAATCCAAGACCGCCCCCTCTCGTGTTGGGCTTGCTACATACTGACTAAAAAAGTTCTCTTGAATGCATTTCAAGAATTCCGCACCCTCTATACCCTTCACACTAAATTTGTCCCAATCAATATTTGGATAGTTAAAATCCCCTATTACTATCCTATGGTTTTTGGACTTCACAGCAATTTGCCTACATATTTGCTCCTCTATCTCCCTCCCACTGTTTGGGGGTCTGTAATACACACCCAGCAGTGTGATCACCCCTTTTTTATTTTTCAATTCGACCCATATGGCCTCATTTGATGATCCCTCTAACATATCATCCCTCCTCACTGCTGTAATATTTTCTTGAATCAGTACCGCACATGCCCCCACTTTTTACCCCACTCGCTATCTTGTCTAAAAATCCTGTAGCCAGGAATATTGATCTGCCAAACCTGCCCCTCTTTCAGCCATGTTTCTGTAATGGCTATAATGTCATACTCCCAAGTGTCTACCTGTCCTCTTAGCTCATCCGCCTTATTTGCTATACTCCTTGCATTAAAGTATATACCATTCAGCACAGGAAGACCTCCTTGCTTACTACATACTAAGCCCTGTTTCCTCTGTCTTACCAATTCGCTTTCTAGATTCTTGCTATCCAATTTCTGCTTTACTTCCTTCCCTTTTGAATTTGTTCTCAGGTTCTCATCCCCCTGCCAAGCTAGTTTAAACGCTCCCCAACAGCACTAGCAAAACTCCTCTGACTTTTTATACATGGGAATCTACACGTTATAAATAGCTGTTCCCAGTATATCCCAAGAGAATGATCCACAGGCATCAACTTTGGATCAGTGGTAGCACTCTCGTCGGAGTTAGAAGATCATGGGATGTGGGCCCACTCCAGAGACTTGAGCACATCTCGGCTGACACTTCAGTGGAGTACTGCGGGACTGCTGCACTGTCGGAGATGCCGTCTTTCAGGTGGATGTTAACAGATCCCATGGCACTATTCAAAGAAGAATTCCCCAGTTCTGCCGACACCCATCACTGAACCAACATCACTAAAAAGCGTTTGTTTGGCCATTTGTTTCATTGCTGTCTGTGGGACCATACTGTGTACAAATCTGCTGTTTCCCTTCATTTCAAAAGTACTTAGTTGGCTGTGAGGCGATTTGGGATGTCCAGAGGTTGTGAAGGGAGTTATATTAATACAGGTTTGTTCTTTCTTTACGGGTTGCTCCCTCTCCTATATGATTTTACAACCTGTCTGTTCTACTCCCAATGCGCAAACAGGTCAGCTCCCTGTGCTGATGTTCAGGTTGCCAGCTCTGATCTCAGTGGAATTGCTGACTGTAAGATACACACACAGAGCCTGCTTGATTATTGTGCTGGTGAGCAGAGGGCATGTTGAACAGCTGAGCAGCTGGAGCAGTAACTCAGCTGATGTTCCGTACAGCTGTGCTCCACTGGCCGACACAAGAGACAGTTTAAACAGGCTGGTCCGGGTTGTACTGGGAGTGGGACACTCAGGATAAAATCATTCCTGGTAGAGGTCGATCCAGGACTGTTATACAAAACCATGAATCTCAAATCAGTTCATAGAATCATAGAATGGTTACAGCACAGAAGCCATTAGGCCTGTCGAGCCTGTTCTGGCTCTCTGCAAGAGCACTTCAGCTAGTCCCCCTCCCCCACCATTTCCCCATAGCCCTGCTTTTTTTTTCTTTCTGGTACTTATCCAACTCCCTTTTGAAAGCAGTGATTGAGTCTGTCTCTGCCACCTTCAGGCCGTGCATTCCAGATCCTAACCACTCGCTGTGCAAAAAAGTTGTTTTCTTATGTCGCCTTTATTTCTTTTGCCAATCACCTTAAATCTGTGTCCTCTGGTTCTTGAACCTTCTGCCAATGGGAACAGTTTCTCTCTATCTACTCTGTCCAGACCCTCATGATTTTGAACACCTCTATCAAATCTCCTCTCAATCTTCGCTGCTCTAAGGAGAGCAACCCCAGCTTTTCCAGTCTATCCATGTAACTGAAGTCCCTCATCCCTGGAATCATTCTCGGAAATCTTTTTGGAACCCTCTCTCAGACCTTCACATCCTTCATAAATTGTGGTCCCCAGAATTGGACACAATACTCCAGTTGAGGCCAAACCAGTGTTTTGTACTCTATACTTCTACTCATGAAACCCAGGATCCCATAAGCTTTTTTTTAAAACCACTTTCTCAACCTGCCCTGCTACCTTCAACAATTTGTGCTCATATACCGCTAGGTCTCTCTGTTCATGCACCCCCTTGTTTATATTTCCTCTCCTCATTCTTTCTGCAAAAATGTATCACTTTGCACTTTTCTGCATTAAATTTCATCTGCCAAGTGTCTGCTCATTCCACCAGCCTGTCTATATCCTCTTGAAGTCTATCACTATCCTCCTCGCTGTTCACGATACTTCCAAGTTTTGCGTCATCTGCAAATTTTGAAATTGTGCCCTGTTCACCCACATCCAAGTCATTAATATATATCAAGAAAAGCAGTGATCCTAGTACTGACCCCTGGGGAACACCACTGTATACCTTCCTCCAGTCTGAAAAACAACCAACCAACCATTCACCACTATTCTCTGTTTCCTGTCACTGAGCCAATTTCTTATCCATGCTGCCATTGTCCCTTTTATTCCATGGGCTTCAACTTTACTGGCAAGCCAATTATGCGCACTTTATCGAAAGTTTTTTGGAAATTCATGTACACCACGTCAACCGCATTGCCCTCACCATCCCTCTGTTACCTCATCAAAAAACCCGAGTTACTTGTAATAGATGCTGTTTGTCTGTTAAAAGAATAGAGTTAGATTTACTGCTGAACTTGATGGGTTAAAGATGATATAAACTATATTGTATGTAGAGCTGACTGTAATTTGTCAACTTAAATTGCTCCCATTATGAGTGACCAGTGTACCCACCAATACCTTGCCCCAGTATTATGCAGTACAATCTGCTCTCCCAAGACACAACCCAAGTTTGTAAGGATAAAAATCTAGAATCAGTGCTTTTCACCGTCTGAAAATGACACTTCGCTGAAATTCTGGCAATAACATTCCAGTGATCTCAAAACAGAAATGCTAATTTGTTAATTGAGAACTAAACGCATTTAGAACAGCAAGATCTCAACATGATACCATATAAATAGATTCAATCTTTCTCTCTCTGCTTTACTCCAATCGATATGGGTACCTTTACAGGCATATACACAATCTCACGTGCGCAATGGAATCGTTCAGGACTATTTCTCTGCACCAGGTTACGTACACTCGTTTTCTCAAGTGGACTCACTCATTTTCTACACTAACAGGGTTACTCTCAAGAAAGCTATAACATGCTGCACTATAATCTGTGCCTGCAATTCTCCTCACATTGGGCTCCTGATTTGAACAAAACAAGGCCAGGCACACTCTTTTCTCTCTCCACAGACATTCTGCTGTCCTGCCTACTCCAGATACTCTCCTCCTTTCCTTCACTTCCCAGCTCCATTCTTTCCATTCCCTCGCAAAAAAGGACTCTCCAACCCCGTTCCTCTCCATAGCACATTCCTCCCCCTCTCCCATAGGATAGAGAGAGAAAAACGTATAGGACTAACAGTTCAGTAAAACTACACATCTCATTAATGAGGCCACTTCACTTGCTCTGCTGGTGCTGGTATCCATCCCCACGCTATCCCACTAGCAGTCTCCCATTTTCCACCATGCCTTTCAAAAGGGAGTTGGGCAAGTACCTGATAGAAAAAAATTTGTAGGGCTTCAGGGAAAGGGCAAGGAGGGTGGGACTAGCTGAGGCGCTCCTGCAGAGAGCCGGCTTCAGGGAAAGGGCAGTGGGGTAGGACTAGCTGAGCTGCTCCTGCAGAGAGCCAGCATGGGCTCGACGGGCTGAATGGCCTCCTTCCGTGCTGTAACCATTCTATGATTCTAGGTAACACTGATGCTGGAAAGGAACACGCAAGTAAAGACCCATACCTTTGGGCTTACTCATGCCTATGTCAAATAGCGGTCAAAGCTTGCCGTGTAGGGTTACACAGAATGGCCACTCAAGCTAGGTGCTAGCATCAGCACAGTGTCAGCTGTGGTTCAGTGGGTAGCACACTCGCTTTCAGAAGGTGCCTTTGGAACTGTACAAGTTTAAAGAGGATGAAGGGGGAAAGACAGAAACATAATCATCTGCAAAATGCATCTTACTGACTCCTCTGGGTAACGTAGGACCCATGCTGGGGTGGGGTTGCTGTGTGAGTTGCCCCATACCTGGTGATGGAAAGGAAACTGATCATTCAGTCCAACCTTAAAAATTAAAGCAAAGTGTAGGGCAACATTAAATGCCTTTGAATACAAACATCTCCATGCTGAGAAAATTGCCATCATTATTTCACTGTTCACACTGAGCAAATGCCATAAGACTATTTCTTATAACAGTCCCAGGATTAGAGGCTATCCTGTGCCCCTTCACATGATGATATTAAAAAACAACAAATGCTGGAAATCAGAGATAAAAAAAACAAAAAAATGCTGAGCCTTCTGTGCATCTCCATTAGTTTAAGATACTAAGAGAAGTTAATCGCAGATTCTGGAAGCGAGTTGCACCAAAAACATTAACTCTTTGGTTCTTTTCAGAATATTATAGTCTTTAACATAGTAAAACATCCCAAGGCACTTCACAGGAGTGTTATAAGACAAAACATAAATTTGACACCAAACCACATCAGAAGTAATTACGACAGATGACCAAAAGTTTGGTCAAAGCGATACGTTTTGAGGAGCATCTTAAAAGAAGAACGAGACGTAGAGAGGCAGAGAGGCTCAAGGAGAGAGTTTGAGGCCTAGGCAGCTGAAGACACGGCCACTGATGGTTGAGCAGTTATAAATCAGGGATGCTCAAGAGGGCAGAATTTGAGGGGCGCAGACATTTTAGGGGGGTTGAGAGGCTGAAGGAGATTACAGAGATAGGGAGGGGCGAGGCCATGGAGGGATTTGAAAACAAGAATGAGAATTTTGAAATCGAGGCATTGCTTAACCGGGAGCCAATGTAGCACAGGGGTGATGGGTGTGCACAGGGATGATGGGTGAGCGTGACTTGGTGCGAGTTAGGACACGGGCTGCTGAGCTTTGGATGACCTCAAGTTTACGTGAGAGGCCAGCCAGGAGTGCATGGGAGTAGTCAAGTCTAGAGGTAACAAAGGTACGGATGAGGGTTTCAACAAGAGCTGAGCTGAGGCAGGGGCGGAGATGGGCAATGTTATGGAGGTGGAAATAGGCGGTTTTAATTATGCCACGAATGTGTGGCCGGAAGCTCATTTCGGGTCAAATATAACACCTACGTTGCGAACAGTCTGGTTTAGCCTCAAGACATATGCTAGGGAGAGGGATGGAGTCAGTGGCTAGGGAACGCAGTTTGTGGCAGGGACCAAAGACAATGGCTTCGGTCTTCCCAATATTTAATTGGAGACCATTTCTACTCATCCAGTACTGGATGTCGGCCAAGCAGTCTGATAATTTAGAGACCAATGAGGGGTAAGAGAAGTGGGGTAGAGCTGGGTGTCATCAGCGTACACGTAGAAACTGACGCCGTGATTTTGGATGATGTCGCCAAGGGGCAGCATGTCGATGAGAAATAGGAGAGGGCCAAGGATAGATCCTTGGGGGACACCAGAGGTAACGATGCGGGAGCGGGAAGAGAAGCCATTGCAGGAGATTTTCTGGCTACGATTAGATAGATAAGAATGGAACCAGGCGAGTGTAGTCCCACCCAGCTAGACGATGGTGGAGAGGCGTTAGAAGAGGATGGAGTGGTCAACCGTGTCAAAGGCTGCAGACAAGTCGAGAAGAACGAGGAGGGATAGTTTACCTTTGTCACAGTCACAAAGGATGTCATTTGTGACTTTGATGAGAGCCGTTTTGGTACTGTACCAAGTGGGGAAACTTGATTAAAGGGATTCAAACATGGAGTTCTTGGAAAGATGGTCACGGATTTGGGAGGTGACAACACGTTCAACGACTTGAGAGGAAAGGGAGGTTGGAGATGGGGCGGTAGCTTGCAAGCACAGTGGATACTGACGGACTTTCTCTCATGCTCTCTATTTCCAGGGGTTTCTACTTTTTAAATCTATGCTCCCTTTGCAGAACTACTGCTTGTATCTCTCTCTCTGAGCTTCTTTGATGCTGCCCAATATTCACTCACTTGCTACTGGGATTTAGACCTGTCCCCTCTCCTACATTCATCATCATCATCGGCAGTCCCTCAGAATCGAGGAAACAAGACTTGCTTCCACTCTTAACACGAGTTCTTAGGTGGCTGTACAGTCCAATACGAGAACCACAGTCTCTGCCACAGATAGTCGTTGAGGGAAGGAGTGGGTGGGACTGGTTTGCCACACGCTCTTTACATTACAACAGTGACTACATTCCAAAAGTATTTCATTGGCTGTAAAGTGCTTTGAGATGTCCGGTGAAAGGTGCTATATAAATTCAAGTCTTACTTGCTTTCTCTCGCTGTCCAAGGGGAGAAAGCAAGGAAATGGCATTGGGGAACATCTCCGGTTAATCGGGGCCTCTGCGAATTTACTATAAAAGCCTGCAAGCTCTGGGCCTCTTTGGGTACACACGAGAGCAGCACTGGTTGAAAATTAAGTGACAGTGGTGGTGTTTCGGCATAGAAATTGGAATTAGCTGATGTAATTGGAATTTGTACTAATTTCACTATCTTTACATATTCTGTAAATCAATAAATTTCCCACAAATCCAAAGCAGCAAACAGAATGAATTTCAAACACTGGGACACACGTGACAGGACAAAATTCAAGCATATTGAGTTTACCCTGCAACAGAAGTATTCCATTTTAAATATCTCAACAGAGGCAGCAGTGTCATTATTTCCACAGCTCAGCTGGCCCTTCACCATTTTGTCCATGATATTCTGATTAGGTTGTCATTCAGATTTATAAACTTGCACTAAGCGACTGGTGCAGTCTTCAAGTGCACCAATCTGGTTTATACAGAGCCCAGCAAGATGCAGTACTGACACTCCTTTCAAACTGGCCCATCTTTAATCCATCTCAGACACAGGCCTATATCTAAGGACAGCAGGATACAACTTACTCCTTAACTGGGTTAAATAAATAGGTTAACTGAGTTAAATAAATAGGACTATTTTGATGTATATAATTATTACGCACTCCGTGTAATTCATGCAAAATAAAGGACTGTACAAATAAATATCAATGCACCAAACACTCATGCAGTATTGTACCAATTAACCTATGCCAGCAACAATCTGTACTGATTCACTAAAGCAATAAAACAGCAACGTTTAGAATCATCCCTCCCATTTTCGTTATCAAACGCTGGTTGCATTACTTAAAAATCTCAGTCTCCATCGATATCTAGGATTAATAATTGAAGACACCTTCTTGTGTTAAGCCGTAGGAAAGAGGACCACCGTTTGTCAGAATGGTTTGAAACCCATTTGTGTTAAGACATTTAAAAAAAAATGATAAACTGGGTGCATTTTTGCGAGCAGGTCAATTTCCCCCCTCCCTTTCCCCGGCTCCGTGCTGAAACAGACCAGGTTGCGCTGCAGGTTAAACCATTCATTGTAGGTGCAGCATTGTTACTTTCCGTCTTACCTGATTGTGATCTGCCATTGCGGAATGGCTGCTGGCAATCCCTTTCCGTTTCTTTAAAACAGGGCTTAATTGCATTTACATTGCTCTTGTTTAAATCCCAAACAAAGCGCAGTAACCACGGGGAGAGGGGGCCTTCCACTGGACGGCACCGGCCCTGCGCAATAGCAGCGCACACAACAGCGGATTGTGGGATTTGTAGGAGATGTGGTGGCTTATTTTAACTGTGCCTCCACCACAGAGACACTCCGCAAACATCTCCACCTGACAACGCTGCGGTGAAATGGATTCTCCCCCGCTGCTGATCCTGGGGTCAAGCTACGTTGGGCCAAAATCATGTTTAATAGGATTAAAGGGCGACTGTCATATTGATTATATCCCTGTTTATAATACAATAATACTTGCATTTATTGTAACACCTTATTGTGTCAGGTGGCTCAATGGGTAAGAGGTTGTGGGTTCAAGTCCCAAAAATACAAAAAAAACCCCCAAAAAACAAAAAAGGGCCCGGAAAATTGTTTGGCGTGTCCCCCAGATCGGGGGGCACTTGATTTACTGTTTATTTTGTCTCCTAAAAAGAGTTGTGGGTTCAAGTCCCACTCCAAGGACCCACATTACAACAGTGACTACACTCCAAAACTACTTCATTGGCTGTAAAGCACTTTAAGACATTGGGTGGTCGAGAAAGGCGCTTATATAAATCCAAGTCTTTCTTTCTGTGCCGTGGGAGAGCAGCACTGTCGAAGGTGCCGTCTTTCGGATGAGACGTTAAACCGGGGCCCCGTCTGCCCTCTCAGGTGGATGTAAAAGATCCCGTGGCACTATTTCGAAGAAAAGTGGGGGAATTCTCCCCGGTGTCCTGGCCAATATTTATCCCTCAATTAACATCACTAAAACAGATTATCTGGTCATTATCATATTGCTGTTCGTGGGAGCTTGCTGTGCGCAAATTGGCTGCTGTGTTTCCCACATTACAACAGTGACTACACTCCGAAAGTACGTCATTGGCTGCAAAGCGTTTGGGGTGTCCAGTGATTGTGAAAAGTGCTATATAAATGCAAGTATTTTTTTCACAACATCTCACAGCCCTTCACAAAATGAGTTACTTTAGGAGTATAGTGGTGTTATTATGCAGGCAATCACAGGAGCATTTTACTCCAACACTATCCCCAAAACAGTAGAACTCCTCACTCTTCTTTAAGTAGTGGCCTGCAATGTTTAACAGTCATCTGAACAGGCAGATAGAATCTCAGTTAATGGTTTATCCAAAGGGCCAGTACTCCTTCAGTTCTGCACTCGTGGCTCTACCTGGATTATGCATCATCATCATCATAGGCAGTCCCTCGGAATTGCTTCCGCTCTAGAAGTGAGTTCTTTGGTGACTGAACAGTCCAATACGAGAGCCACAGACTCTGTCACAGGTGGGACAGATAATCGTTGAGGGAAGGGGTGGGTGGGGCTGGTTTGCCGCACGCTCTTTCCGCTGCCTGCGTTTGATTTCTGTATGCTCTCAGCGTTCAGACTCGAGGTGCTCAGCGCTCTCTCGGATGCACTTCCTCCACTTAGGGCGGTCTATGGCCAGGGACTCCCAGGTGTCAGTGGGGATGTTGCACTTTATCAGGGAGGCTTTGAGAGTGTCATTGTAACATTTCCGCTGCCCATCTTTGGCTCGTTTGCCGTGAAGGAGCTCCGAGTAGAGCACTTGCTTTGGGAGTCTCGTGTCTGGTATGCGAACTATGTGGCCTACCCAGCGGAGCTGATTGAGTGTGAGTGCTGGTGTGGGGCTGAAACCCACTGAGTTCTGACTTTGCGATAACAGTGTTCCCAACTGAGCCAAGGGAATCTATGTGAACTCAACACATTATGGGGTCACTTGAGCGCTGCATCCCAAAACCGGTAATTGCTAAACACTTGGAGACAATGTCCCTTTAATTCTCTGGCATTCAACTAATGTTTGATGGTCTCCAAATCAAACCACTGCTTCTCTCATGCAGAAATAAAAGAAATATGCTTTTAAGGGGTTATTGTACAATCTCCAACTATGGCAGTGCATATCATAAATTCAGGTCTGTGCTGCCTACGATTTTCCATACTTCTGCTGCATTATTCCAACGCTCTCCTGACCAGCCTCTCAACTTGCACCCTCTGTAAATGTGAGCTCATCCAAAACTCTGCTGCCCATATCCTAATTCGCACCAAGTCCTGTCCATCCATCATCCTTGTGCTCGCGGATCTACATTAGCTCCTATGTTTCCTGTAATTTATTTGGCCCTGCAGGACCCCTTTAAGGGGCTGAGGGAGGGGGGGGTGCTATTCAAAATAACCCACATGCGCAGTTTTATGTTGAAATGCCGGCAAGCCGGCTGCACAGATCCCTGGAGACGGCCGCACACCTTACAGGGAATACTGATTGGCTCCCGGATCAGCAAGACCTAGATTTAAAAATCCTCATCCTTGTTTTCAAATCCCACTTCGCCCTTCTCTAACTCTGAAACTTCATCCAGCCTCAACCTTCCGAGATCTCTGCGCTCCTCCAATTCTGGCCTCTTGTTCCCCGATTTTCTTCACTCCACCGTTGGCGGCTGTGCCTTCAGCTGCCTAGGTCCTAAACTGTGGAATTGCCCACTTGACCCCTCCAATTCATTATCTCTCTATTTTCCTTTAAGGTGCTCCTTAAAACCTATCCCTTTGCCGAAGCATTTGTTCACCTGTCTTAATATCTCCTTATGTGGCTCGCCATCACATTTTAACAAAAGAACATAAGAACATAAGAACTAGGAGCAGAAGTGGACCATTTGGCCCTTCAAGCCTGCTCTGCCATTCAATAAGATCATGGCTGATCTGATCCTGGCCTCAATTCCATTTCCCCGCCTGCTCCCCATAACCCTTGACTCCCTTATCATTCAAAAAGGTGGCTCAACCTAACAAGGGAAATTAAGGATAGTGTTAAATCCAAGGAAGAGGCATATAAATTGGCCAGAAAAAGCAGCAAACCTGAGGACTGGGAGAAATTTAGAATTCAGCAGAGGAGAACAAAGGGTTAATTAGGAGGGGGAAAATAGAGTATGAGAGAAACCTTGCAGGGAACATAAAAACTGACTGCAAAAGCTTCTATAGATATGTGAAGAGAAAAAGGTTAGTGAAGACAAACGTAAGTCCATTGCAGTCAGATTCAGGTGAATTTATAATGGGGAGCAAAGAAATGGCAGACCAGTTGAACAAATACTTTGGTTCTGTCTTCACGAAGGAAGACACAAATAACCTTCCAGAAGTACTAGGGGACCAAGGATCGAGTGAGAAGGAGGAACTGAAGGATATTCTTATTAGGCGGGAAATTGTGTTAGGGAAATTGATGGGATTGAAGGCCGATAAATCCTGATAGTCTGCATCCCAGAGTACTTAAGGAAGTGGCCCTAGAAATAGTGGATGCATTGGTGATCATTTTCCAACAGTCTATCAACTCTGGATCAGTTCCTATGGACGGTGGGGTAGCTAATGTAACACCACTTTTTTTAAAAGTAGGGAGAGAGAAAACGGGTAATTATAGACCGGTTAGCCCGACGTCAGTAGTGGGGAAAATGTTGGAATCAATCATTAAGGATGAAATAGCAGTGCATTTGGAAAGCAGTGACAGGATCAGTCCAAGTCGGCATGGATTTACGAAAGGGAAATCATGCTTGACGAATCTTCTGGAATTTTTTGAGGATGTAACTAGCAAAGTGGACAAGGGAGAACCAGTGGATGTGGTGTATTTGGGCTTTCAAAAGGCTTTTGACAAGGTCCCGCACAAGAGATTGGTGTGCAAAATTAAAGCACATGGTATTGGGGGTAATGTACTGACGTGGATAGAGAACTGGTTGACAGACAGGAAGCAGAGAGTCGGGATAAATGGGTCCTTTTCAGAATGGCAGGCAGTGACTAGTGGGGTGCCCAGCTCTTTACAATATACATTAATGATTTAGATGAAGGAATTGAGTGTAATATCTCCAAGTTTGCAGATGACACTAAACTGGGTGGCGTTGTGAGCTGCGAGGAGGTCACTAAGAGGCTGCAGGGTGACTTGGACAGGTTAGGTGAGTGGGCAAATGCTTGGCAGATGCAATATAATGTGGATAAATGTGAGGTTATCCACTTTGGGGGCAAAAACACGAAGGCAGAATATTATCTGAATGGCGGCAGATTAGGACAAGGGGAGATGCAATGAGACCTGGGTGTCATGGTACATCAGTCATTGAAAGTTGGCATGCAGGTACAGCAGGCGGTGAAGAAGGCAAATGGTATGTTGGCCTTCATAGCTAAGGGTTTTGAGTATAGGAGCAGGGATGTTTTGCTGCAGTTGTACAGGGCCTTGGTGAGGCCTCACTTGGAATATTGTGTTCAGTTTTGGTCTCCTAATCTGAGGAAAGACGTTCTTGCTATTGAGGGAGTGCAGCGAAGGTTCACCAGACTGATTCCTGGGACGGCTGGTCTGACATATGAGGAGAGACTGGATCGATTGGGCCTTTATTCACTGGAGTTTAGAATGATGAGAGGGGATCTCATAGAAACATATAAAATTCTGACGGGACTGGACAGGTTAGATGCAGGAAGAATGTTCCCGATGTTGGGGAAGTCCAGAACCAGGGTACACAGTCTAAGGATAAGGGGTAAGCCATTTAGGACTGAGATGAGGAGAAACGTCTTCACTCAGAGAGTTGTTAACCTATGGAATTCCCTACCACAGAGAGTTGTTGATGCCAGTTCGTTGGATATATTCAAGAGGGTGTTAGATGTGGCCCTTATGGCTAAAGGGATCAAGGGGTATGGAGAGAAAGCAGGAAAGGGGTATTGAGGTGAATGATCAGCCATGATCTTATTGAATAGTGGTGCAGTCTCGAAGGGCCGAATGGCCTACTCCTGCACCTATTTTCTATGTTTCTATGTAAAAATCTGTCTATCACCAACTTAAATATATCCAAAGACCTAGCCTCCACGCTCTCTGGGGTAGAGAATTCCAAATATTCACGACCTCTGAGAGAAGAAATTCTTCCTCATTTCTGTTTTAAATGGGCGACTCCTTATTCTGAAACTATGCCCCCTAGTTCTAGATTCCCCCATGATGGGAAACATCCTCTCTGCAACTACCCGCTCAGAATCTTATATGTTTCAATAAGATCACCTCTCATTCTTCTAAACTCCAATGAGTATAGGCCTAACCTGCTCAACCTTTTTTCATATGACAACCCCTTCATCTCAGGAAACAACCTTGTGAACCTTCTCTGAACTGCCTTAAATAAGGAGACCAAAACTGCATGCAGTACTCCAGCCATGGTCTTACCAATGCCCTGTACAATTGCAGCAGGACCTCACAACATTCATACTCCATCCCCCTTGCAATAAAGGGCAAAATTCCATTTGCCTTCCTGATTATTTGCTATAACTGCATGCTAACTTTTTGCGTTTCATGTACAAGAACCCCCAGATCCCTTTGTACTCTGTAATCACTCCCCATTTCAATAATAATTTGCTTTTTTATTTTTCCTGCCAAAGTGGATAACCTCACATTTTCCCACATTATACTCCATCTGCCATTTTTTTGCCTACTCACTGAGCCTGTCTATATCCCTTTGTAGATTCTTTGTGTCCTCCTCACAACTTGCTTTCCCACCTCTCTTTGTATCATCAGCAAATTTGGCTACGTTACACTCAGTCCCTTCATCCAAGTCATTAATATAATTGTAAATAGTTGAGGCCCCAGCACTGATCCCTGTGGCACCCCGTTAGTTACAGTTTTCCAACCTGAAAATGACCCATTGATCCCGACTCTCTGTTTTCTGTGAGTTAGCCAATCCTCTATCCATGCTAATATATTAGCCCCAACCCCGTGAGCTCTTATCTTGTGAAATAACCTTTTGTATGGCATCTTATCAAATGCTTTCTGGAAATCCAAATACCCGACATCTACTGGTTCCCCTTTATCGACTCTGCTCGTTACATCCTCAAAAAACTCCAGCAAATTTGTCAAACATGATTTCCCTTTCATAAAACCATGCTGACTCTACTTGACTGCATTATGATTTTCTAAATGTCCTGCTACTACTTCCTCTATTTTACTTGATAACTCTCCTGTGAAGCGCCTTTGGATGTTTTTTTTACTATGCTAAAGGTGCTATATAAATACAAGTTGTTGTTGTTAATGTCCGATGGATCCCCAATGGCAGTGCCATCTTGTAAAATTACCCTTTTACTGTTCGATATTCACTAATTGCCAGATTTGAAAAAAGGGGTGAATGCAGTGATTCAATGCTGGCCTTTAAATATTTCCACTCTTCGATTTAACTCCTGTCTGGGTTGGCAAACTGCCGATCTATATCTCAGTAAGATTAATACAACAACAACTTCCATTTATGTAGCACCTTTAACTTCGTTAAAAATGCCCCAAGGTGTTTCATAGGAGCGTCATCAAACAAGATCTGACACCACATCAGGAGATATTAGGACAGGTGACTAAAAGCTTGGTCAAAGAGGTAGATTGTAAGGAACATCTTAAAGAAGGAGAGAGCCGGAGAGGTTTAGGGAAGGAATTCTAAAGCTAAGGGCCTCGGCAGCTGAAAGCACGGCCGTCAATTGTGGGGCGATGAAAATCAGGGATGTGCAAGAGGCCAGAATTAGAGGAGCGCAGAGATCGTGAAGGGTTGCAGGGCTGGTGAAGGTTACAGGGATAGGGAGGGGCGAAGCCATGGAGAGATTGGAACACAAGGATAAATATTTTAAAATCGAGGCATTGCTGGACTGGGAGCCAATGTAGGTCAGCGAGCACAGTGGGTGCTGGGTGAATGGGGCTTGGCACGAGTTAGGACATGGACAGCCGAGTTTTGACTGGAGAGGAAGGGAGGAGGAGAGCAAAGGCAGGGAAATCACCTAACCAGGGTAGGGGGTGACCAGAAAACATAGGGGGGTGGGCGGGGAATGGGGGTGAGGTAGGCTGGAATTGTTCTCAGCAGGGGGGAATGGGAAGCAAACATCACGGGGGGGGCGGGGTGGGGGGGTTGATGTCAGGCATGCCAATTGGGATGAGGGGGGGTTGCGCGAAGAAGGCTGCAGGCCCGGAAATACAAGCGGCAGTGCTGGGTTCAACATGAGAGACAGGCAGGTTGCATGGTTCAAAGTCTCGAGTAGCTGCTGCCTGTGATCGTATGGGGTGCTAAGGGGAAGGGCTTGAGAGAAAGGTTCAGCTTCTGCAAAGATAAGTCAAATCAGCATCCTTTCCTTCCCCACTGTTGGAGAGGCCACTACAATTGTCAGGTAGGAGAAATAAAACACTGGGCCCTACATGTCTGATGATTTCAGAGGTAATGTTGCAAAATATATTCGAATAACTGCAGATAAGTCCAGATTTAACTGAGTTTATTTTAACATGTCGAAATAATCATGCTGAAATTGCCAACCTATTGGAGCAGAGCCACCCGGTGGCCTATGTGCGTAAGGCCATGAGTCAGTCAGTCAGTCTTAGGCAGTCCCTTTGAAATCGAGGAAGACTTGCTTCCTCTCTAAAAGTGAGTTCTCAGGTGACTGTACAGTCCAATACGGGAATTACAGTCTCTGTCACAGGTGGGACAGACAGTTATTGAGGGAAGGGGTTAGTTAGGGAGTCTGGTTTGCCGCACGCTCCTTCCGCTGCCTGCGCTTGTTTTCTGCATGCTCTCGGCGACGAGACTCGAGGTGCTCAGTGCCCTCCCTGATGCTCTTCCTCCACTTCGGGCGGTCTTTGGTCAGGGATTCCCAGGTGTCGGTGGGGATGTTGCACTTTATCACGGAGGCTTTGAGGGTGTCCTTGAAATGTTTCCTCTGCCCACCTGGGGCTCACTTGCTGTGTAGAGTCGAATGCTTGCTTTGGAAGTCTTGTGTCAGGCATGCGGACAATGTGGCCCGCGCAACGGATGGAGGCCATGATGTAAAGAATCAGCTGTCGAGACTGGCAAGTATTTGTTCAATGCTTGTAACTTTTGCCTGTTACCGTGAAATGACGTATCACAGTGCCACTCAGAGAATTAACATTTTTAATATATAACTAGTTGATCTTTCACGATGTTGCACATGGGGAATCAACACCAAGTGTAGTACTGATGCCAAGCAGAATTAGAGGGCCAAGGTGGTGGAGGAGGAAAAGAATGAAATACTTGCATTTATATATCACCTTTCTCGACCACCGGGCATCTTAATGTAGGAAACGTGCAGTCAATTTGTGCACAGCAAGCTCCCACAAACAGCAAGGTGATAATGACCAAATAATCTGTTTTTGATATGTTGATTGAAGGATAAATATTGACCAGGGTACCAGGGATAACTCCCTTGTTCTTCTTTGAAATAGTGCCATTTTTTATGTCCACCCGAGAAAGCAGATGGGGCCTCAGTTTAATGTCTTATCCGAAAGACAGCACCTCTGACAGTACTGCACTGGAGAGTGAGGCTAGATTTAGGTGCTCAAGTCTCTGGAGTGGGATTTGAACCCACAGCCTTCTGATTCAGAGGCAAGAGAGCTATCCACTGAGCCACAGCTGACACTATAGAGGGAGTGGGAAGGGGACGAAGGAGAGGGATAGAAGTGAGGGAACGGGGTAGAGGATGAGAAGGAAGAAGAGAAGGGTTATGGATGGAAGGGAAGGATTACAAGCGAGAAGGGAAGACGAGGGCAGGCAAGAGGATGGCAGAGAGAGTGAAGGGGAGGGGTAGGAAGAGAACAGCGGGAAAGGAGGAGAGGAAGGGTGGGGGAGGTGAAGAGGAGGGATGGGGAAGAAAGGAGGGGAAAGGGGTGAGGAGGGGAAGGGAGTGGGGATAGGATTAAAGGGAGAGAGGAGATGGAGAGGAGTCAGAGATGGGAGGAGAGGGGGGAGGAGAGGGAGTGGGAGGAGGATAAGGGAGAGAGGATGGGTGGGGGGGAGATGGTATGGGAAAATGGCAGTCAGATGGGTAGCTACCCTGGTGGGCAGGCAATGTAGCACAGTATGGGGAAAAGGGATTGATAAAAATTGGGTCGGCAGGGATCTATGATGCAGGATGCAGTACTTAACTGTGCACAGTAGGGCGGCGCAGTGGGGTAAGCGGGCCAAAGGACGAGGTGTCATCAGGGGTAAAATAAAATCACTGATTAATCTCAGGAGCGAAGTATGGAAGCAGACACAAAAACATATTTTTTTCTGTGAGTTAGTTGAGCCCAACCTTCACAGTACCACCTGAAGGAAAATACCATTAGAATATTGTAGCCAATCACAGTTTTTAATAGTACAGAGATAGATAGATGGGTTAAACCTCCCTAAGAACAGGGCTCAAAGGAATTTTGCCATAGCTGCAGTGTGCACCAAGTATAAGATGCACTGCAGCAACTCACCAAGGCTTCTTCGGCAGCACCTCCCAAACCCGTGACCTCTACCACCTAGAAGGACAAGGGTAGCAGGCGCATGGGAACACCACCACCTGCAAGTTCCCCTCCAAGTCACACACCATTCTGACTTGGAAATGTATCGCTGTTTCTTTATCGTCGCTGGGTCAAAATCCTGGAACTCCCTCCCTACCCTTCACCACACGGACTGCAGCGGTTCAAGAAGGCGGCTCACCACCACCTACTCAAGGGCGATTAGAGATGGGCAATAAATGCTGGCCTTGCCAGCGACACCCACCCGGAAGGTATTTTAAAAAAAAATTCATACACCGACGATAACATCACACAGTGCAATTTACAGGTATACATTTTTCAAAACAGAGATTTGAAGGGTAGGAAATTATTTTGAAGAGAATGTAATCCTGCTAGGTTTTTCTTCCCCTTCAACAATACTCGTGTAAACCCTGAGAGTTTCGTTTTTAATCAGGGATCTGTTCCGTGATGACACAGGGTACTTTGAGCAAAAATACGCCAAATTTAGATTTTTAAAAAGTGCACACATTTTGGTATAATATTTAGCAAGTTGTTTGTTTTAAAAAGGTGTATTATTGTAGATTGTAACAGCTGCTTGCAACCCAACAACATGATTTCTATCAATTGATTTAGGTTGTAATATTTTTTGAAAACTTTATACTGTTAACCTGCGTCATTGTTCTGTGTTCTGAATGTTCAGATTCTGCCTTTAACTGCCTTGCTTCCTGTTATTGACCAGGGCTATATTTGCAGTGAACACCCACATAATGCTGTGAAGTCATTTCACAGTCTTATTATGCTGTAGTGCTCAACCATAACATTCGCAAGATTGCTTGAAATGTTTTTATTTTCCTATTCAGCTTGGCTTAGTTTGCAGCACTCTTGTCCCCGAGTCAGAAGGTCATGGGTTCAAGCCCCACTCCAGGACTCCAGCACATAATCTAGGCTGACATTTCAGTAATGGTGTGTTGCCTCATTGCTTGTAGCATCCTTGAGATGGAATGTTAAACCAAGGCTCCATCTGCCTGTTCGAGTGCATGTAAAAGATCCCATGGCATTATTCGAAGAAGAGCGTGGTGCTCTCCTTGTGCCCTAGACAACATTTATTTCTCGACCAACACCATCAAAGCAAGACAGATTAACTTGTTATTCATTCATTTGCTGTTTGTAGACGTGATAAAACGCTGTATCAAAGCTACTCCGTTCTTTCCATTTATGTGTCTCTACAGGTGTCTGTGGTTTCTGTGTTTAAGTTGTGGGCGAAGGTGTGGCGAATGAGGGTACGGGTCCAGAAGAGCCGAGGGCCCAGGGGCAGCACGGGTCAGCCCACACTGCGATATATGTGCGCACTAGGTCTGTGCAGCAGAGCAGGTCGCCAGTCGTCCTGGTTAACCCTTGCCACTGGATAAAGGCCTAGCTCTGTCAAGCCCGTGTGGTGGCTGATGTGCAACGGTCAACAAACGTTAAAAAAATCCACGCACAGGCATCTTCCATCCCTTCAACTGGAGTTCAGGACTGGAACATCGGGTCCTTCATTGAAACATCTGTGAACTCTCGTGGAAGCAAGTCATCCTCGTTTGGGGGACCGCCTGTGATGATGATTTAAGTGCTGAGAAGTTAGGAACTGTGGAGGAGTAGAGAGATTTAGGGATCCAAGTACAGAACTCATGGATGGGTACAAAACTAGTGGATGGGTACAAAAAGTTATTTAATAAGCTAATGGAATATTAGTCCTCCTCTTAAGGGACTGGAATACAAAGGGCTGGAAGTTCTGCTACAGTTGCACAAAGCTCTGGTTATACCAAATCTGGAGCACTGTGTTCAATTCCGGGCACCGCACCTCAGAAAGAATATATTGGCTTTAGCGGGGTGCAGCGCAGAGTCACCAGAATGCTACCGGGCTAATGCGAATTTCATTATGAAGAATAGTTGCATAGACTAGGCTTGTATTCCCTCGAGTATAGCAGATTAAGAGGTGATATAATTGAGGTGTTTAAGATGATTAAAGGATTTGATAGGGTGGATACAGACTAATTACTTTCTCTGGTGGGGGGAGTCCAGAACAAGGGGCCATAACATTAAAATTAGAGTCAGGGGTGTTCAGGGGTGATGTCAGGAAACACTTCTTCACACAAAGGACAATGGGAAACTGGAACTCACTCCCCCAAAACAGTTGAGGCTGGGAGTCAAATGAAATTTCAAAACTGAGATTGACAGATATTTGTTCGGTAAGACTATTAAGGGATGTGGAACCAAGGTGGGTAAATGGAGTTAAGATACAAATCAGCTCTGATCTAATTGAATGACAGAACAGGCTCGAGGGGCTGAATGACCTACTCCTGCTTCTTTGTTCCTATGTTCTTAATGATTAGGTACAGAACCAACATGTTCTCGGTTGATCCTGTACCTAATTATTAAATATTGAAATTCAGTAACAACTTGCACTTTTATAGCAGCCCTCACATAGAAGAATGTCTCAAAGGGGGTGAAATTGTCCTGCGCCTCGATTGGGGCCGATAACCTTCTGGGGTTGGAACTTTGAGTGCCCAGCGTGCAAGTCCCGTCCCGTCCCGTTCCCCCCCACCGCCCCCCCGTGGATTGCCCTCACTGCCCCTGAAAGGAACGGCACGCAATCTCCCGTGCTCCACTTCCCTTGTGGTCGGTAACCAGGATGCTACTGGGGCGGGGAGACAAGTGCTACGTGGATGTTCCACCTAGGGTTGACGTGCTTCAATGCCCCTCCCCTCCGCTTAAAGGGGAGGGCCGCTGTGCATTCTGCACAGCCTCTGATGATATCCACTGAGCCACCAGCGCAGTGTGGGACCGGGCCAGCAGCCCAGCACCCAAGACAGTGTGCCGGGCTGCACGATGGCAGCACAGGCTAAAAAAGATGGCCTCCCCTTTAAACATCGCCCCGAGAGCAGATGTCGGCCAGCCTCGCGGCCCGCGGGAGCAATTTCCCCTGCGGGGCGGTGAGGGGTCGGTGAGGGGTCGGCGCGCACGCCAATGACATCATCACCGGTTGCATGGCAGCCCGGGATGCTAACGGCAGGGCGTGGTGCTGCCACAGCACGCCTCTGCAAAGCCCCAGGCAATTTCCAGAGAGGCGGTAGCACCCCCCTCTACCCTGGGCAAAAACTGTCTTGCTCCCCCGGAGGTGCTAATGGGGCTATAAAAAGGGACAAGTTCGCCCCCAATGTGTTTTACAAGGAGCTGAAGAGAGCACTGGGCAGGAGACAGAAAGGATACTGGAGAATGGGGGGAACAACAGGGATGGGAGATTCCTTCACCGTCTCTCATAACTGCCATTTCACCAGATATGGCCCCCATTTTCACTCCATTAAGTCCAAGGAGTAGAACCGTGAGCCTACCTGATGCTTAACTGGCTGAGCCATCCCTCACCAGTTCTGATTCAATTATATCAGGCTCCAGCGGACCTCGCTGTCCTTTGCCAAAGAGGATGATCCTAGAGAGCGAAGACAGCCTTTACTTTACTGCCAGCTGCTTCTTTGAACCCTCGCCCTTCCACCCTGACTTCTAACAAGGAGCTCAAGAATTTCTTCACCATCAAGACAGTGACTATCTATTCGGCAGCATCTGCTGTCTCCCCTTCCCCTTTTCCATTAAACCGAACCTCCGCTCAGTCTTGTAAATTGTGAATTTTATAGTGTTATTGCTGCACTTGTAGCTTCACTTGCATATTTTCAAGACTGAGATTTTTGTTGGGTAATGTCGGGGGTGGTATTTTGGTCAGATTTCTCTGACTCCTTGGCGTTTTCGAGGTGCCCCACACCCTGGATTCTAGACTGTGGACTGATTTGGGGGTTGTGAGAAACTGAGACAGAGTCTGTTGGGTAGGATGCAAAACTGGTTTTATCGTGTTCAAACAGAGTAAAAAGGCACATTTTTAATAATCACAGTAATCAGGTACAAATAGGGAGAAATGGCAACTCAAATGCTCTATATTTGGGAAGAACACATAACACATATAACAGATTAAAAGAACACAGTCCTCCCAGCTCCCAAAATACTTATGCACTAAACCTGGAAGGGGAAAACACACAAGAACATCAACAGTTAGGAACAGTAAGACAAACCCAACCTCCCAGACCCACTATCTAGCTAGGTTAGAATTCTGGGGTTTCAGGGACCATGCTCACCAATCCCCTTTTGACACTTCCAACTCCGGGGTTCGCCTTACTTGTCCACGTTCTGTAGTCTGTACCCCTTGGTAGCGTAGGACCAGTTTGTAGAGTGGAAAAATCTTTGTTTTTTCTTCGGTTTTGTCGGGTTGGTTCCGGTTGACTGTTTGATTGGTCGCGATGGTCCGAAACTTTCCGATAGTCGTTTTGAAAGCCTGTTTGCTATCGTGGTGCTGTCCTTTTGGGTTTTAGAGATTCCTTTCGCCAATGTTTCGGGGTTCCACTTTTCGAGACTGGTGTTAAAACTTATGCAACGAGACTGCTACCTTAACAGTGTCTCTCGAAGTGCCCCTAACTGCCAGAACAGGCCTTCAATCATACTAAAACAGGCTTCCTTATTTACGCGCCAAATCAGTTCTTGGGCTTTGTTTAAACTGTTCTGTCCATTGATTTTCAAATGTCTCCTTTGTCAGTGTTTTTGGTGGGCTAGTCAGCAGTAACTCGATTAGGGTGTGATAATGTGCTATCACTGGTTTTGTATTGTTTTAGGGTTGTCCAGTTTCTTGGCCATATAGTTGGGCCCATGATTTCCATAGTGGTTGATTGGCTTCTTGCATATTTTGGCTGAGTTCTGTAGTTTAGATAATGGCTGGTAATTCGATTATCTCTTAGGAGGTGAATTGGTGCTGCATAGTTCCCCCAGACAGTCTGGGATCCTTAATACACAAATTTGCTTCACAGAGGCTAGCCCCACCTCCTATATTCGGTAACTCTTTTTCGCAGCCAAAATGTTGTAGAATCTTAAAATTGATATGCTCCTTCCCATCGATGTTTAGGGGATCTCAGGCTTCTGTAATTTAGGTCCATTTTGAATTCTCTTTTCAAAAAGTCCAAACACTGGGGTGGGGGGGGGGGGGGGGGTGTTCCATGAGGTTGGCCCCCTTTTGCCTTTTTCCTTTTAAAACTTAGATCTCCACTTGAAAAATCCAAAGCTCATTTTAACTGTCCAAGAGGAGCTTTTCTTTAATTTTCAGGGAGAGGGACTCATGGGAATTTTTGGGAACCCTTCAGTAAGGGTGTCAAGGGAAGCAGAGCAATGGAGTTGTGGTGCAGATGAACATGAATTAACTGAATGACGGAGCAGGCTCGAGGGGCTGAATAGCCTAGTTTCTGCACCTCAAAGAACCTAGACAGGGATCTGCGAGTCTTGACTTAAAGAAGAACACAATGACAAAGCATGAATACCACTAAAATAATAGAACAAAACATACATTGGATTGAAGGAAATTGTTGTAAAAGATAGATGTGGAAAAAACACTTCACCAACACAAAGAAATGATAGCAAGGAGGTCGTAAGGCATAAGTGGATATAGCTGGGTTATGCAAATTACATTACACATAACATGATTGGACAGAGCATGAACTGCAGGAGGGAATTTCCATGGGACAATACTGTGTCAAAAGGTATTGGGACTTTGTTTTTTTCAGGAGTGCGTAGAATTGTGTTCACATTAACCGCATCCTCTATGATACACAGTGAGGCCAATATTCTGACTTTGTGCGACTGGTGGGGTACCTCTTCCACTGGCCCCATATACCACGACATCAAAGAAAGAAAAAGACTTGCATTTATATAGCACCTTTCACAATCACTGGACATCTCAATGCACTTTACAGCCAATGAAGTACTTTTGGAGTGTAGTCACTGTTGTAATGTAGGAAACGTGCCAGCCAATTTGCACACAGCAAGCTCCCACAAACAGCAATATGATAATGACCAGACAAATTGTTTTTTTTGTTATGTTGATTAAGGGATAAATACTGGCCAGGATACCAGGGATAACTCCCCTGCTCTTCTTCAAAATTGTGCCATGACATCTTTTACAACCACTTGAGAGAGCAGATGGGCCTCAATTTAACATCTCATCTGAAAGACGGCACCTTTGACAGTGCAGCGCTCCCTCAGTACTGCATTGGAGTGTCAGCCTAGATATTTTTGTGTTCAGGTCCCTGGAGTGGGAGTTGAACCCACAACCTTCTGACTTACAAGCAAATGTGCTACCCATTGAGCCACAGCTGACACTATCCAAATAGAATCCAGAAAAGATTATGTTAAAACATAAGGGAGCATTGTGCCCCCTCCAACAATGTGAGGCCATTATTGCTGGCCCTAGTATAACCACAGGATTGATTTGTGTGTCCTTGTGCAAGAAACACAAAAAGCTCGCATGCAGGTACAGCAAGCAATAAGGAAGGCAAGTGGCATGTTGGCCTTTATTGCAAGGGGATTGGAGTATGAGAGTAAGGAAGTCTTGCTACAATTGTACAGGGACTTGGTGAGATCACACCCGGAGTACAGTGCACAGTTTTGGTCTTCTCATCTAAGGAAGGATATTCTTGCCTGGCAGGCAGTGCAACAAAGGTTCACTAGATTAATTCCTGGGGTGAGAGGGCTGTCCTATGATGAAAAATTGTGTAGAATGGGCCTATACTTTCTGCGGTTCAGAAGAATGAGAGGTGATCTCTTTGAAACATACAAGATTCTGAAAGGGATTGACAGGGTAGATGCTGAGAGGTTGTTTCCCCAGGCTGGAATGTCTCAAACTAGGGGTCACAGTCTCAGGATAAGGGATAGGCCATTTAAGACCGAGATGAGGAGAATCTCTTTACTCAGAGGGTTGTAAATCTTTGGAATTCTCTGCACCAGAGGGTTGTGGATTCTGAATCTTTGAATATATTCAAGGCTGAGATAGATAGACTTTTGGAGTATAGGAGAATCAAGGGATACGGAGATCGTGCGGGAAAGTGGAGTTGAGTTCGATGATCAGCCACGATCTTATTGAATGGCGGAGCAGACTCGAGGGTCCGTATGGCCTACTCCTGCTCCAATTTCTTATGCTCTTATGTTCTTATATATATCTCAGTGATTTCAGCAGGATAAGCTCAAAATAAAACTGTGACTGGACATGTGAATCTCATGTAGGACATTAGGGTACTGTATATGTTTCTATATAAGGTGTATGACTTCCATTGTCGCATTTCATGATATTGTTAATGGGTAAATATACTGCATAGGACGCAGATCAGCAGTCACGCATGTTTCAAGTCTCTAAAACAGTCAGATAGGTTGTCTTCAGATGCCAGCCAAGATCTTGCTTTTAACATAATAAAAACTCTCTTGGTAGCTCAGTGTGCCAAGAAGGCAAGTTGCTAAGTCATACAACAACTTGCATTTATATAGTGACTTTAATATAATAAAATATCCCAAGGAGCTTCACAGGAGCAATAATCAAACAAAATTTGACACCGAGCCACAGAAGGAGATATTAGGACAAGTGACCAAAAGCTTGGTCTTAAGGACCGTCTTATAGGAGGAGAGAGAGGTAGAGAAGCAGAGAGGTTTTGGTAGAGAGAGGGCAAGGCTATGGAGGGATTTGAAAACAAGGATGAAAATGTTAAGATTGAGGCATTGCTAGACCTGGAAGTAAGTCAGTGAGCACCGGGATGATGGGTGAATGGGACGTGGTACGAATTAGGATATGGGCAGCAGAGTTTTGGATTAGCTCGAGCTTTTGGAGGGTGTAAGATGGGAGGCCAACTAGGAGAGTATTGGAATAGTTGAGTCTAGAGGTAGCAAAGCATGGATGAGAATTTTAGCAGCAGATGAGCTGAGGCAGAGGGGGAGACAGGCATTGTTACAGAGATAGTACAGACAATAAACATCCCAATTTCAATCCCTGAGCTATCTGGTGTCAGTTGGGAAGGCATGAGGGCCAATAAGAGTTAAGAAGGGGGCAACTGAGCAAAACTTCTGTTCCTGATTGTTACCCAGTGTCCCCTACTGAAAGTAGGCAGCTTTGGATTTTGAGCAAGGAGTGAGTCAAACTCTGCTGTGATGCTCTATGCAGTTGAATAGCCTACCAACAATCATTGTCTAGCCTCACCTTTAAAGAAAAGCTACTTGGGTGATATATCCGCTTAGGAAACAATACCCAAACAGGAATTGGTACCTTCAGGACAGGATGAGAACTGACAGAAAAGGAGGAAAAAAGCCAAACCAGAAGTAGACTGATATCCAGGCACCATTTGCTGCACAGGAATACACTTGTCTACAAATCACCTCATTAATTGTTCAAGTGCCTTAGTAACATGCTTTACTGATCGCTGTGTTCGTTAAAGATTCCTGAACCAAAATGAAGTAAATCAAGTTGCCAAAGAGAGAATTATCTATGTTTTTATTTTTGCTGCCTGCATTTATCATGCCAAAAAGGCTCAAAGGTACTTCCACAATCAATTCTTTTTTTGAAGTGTTTATTTTTATTAATTCACAGGATGTGGGCATCACTTTCAATGCCAATATTTATTGCCCATTCCCTGTGAGGTGGTGGTGAGCCACGTTATACAACTGAACTGTTTGCTAGGCCATTTGAGGGCTGTTAAGAGTCAATCACATTGCTGTGGGTCTGGAGTCACATATAGGCCAGACTGGCAAATTTATTTTTCCTAAAGGACATCAAATGGGTTTTGCAACAATCCAGTAGTTTCACAGTCACCATTACTGATACTAGCTTTAAATTCCTGATTTTTCAATTCAATTAACTGCATTTGAATCCCCCAGTTGCCATGGTGGGAGTTGAACTCACATCTCAGGATTACTAGTCCAGTAACATGACCACTATGCTACCGTACCTATTGACTGTCCTTGCGGCCATCGTCATCACCTGCAACATGCCATAAACAGCCATGAGATGAATGATTAGTTAATGTATTTTCAGGTTGCTTGAGGGTAAGTTATTAGCCAGGGAGAGCACTGAAAAATAGTAGTTTAAGGCTCAATTTTGCCCAAAACCATTTTCTGGCGTATTGCCAGAGTTATGCCCGTTTTTCTAGGCCAGAGCTACTCCAAAAATAAATGTGCCAAATTTCCCTGCTGTATTTTTCAATTTTGGCGCCGCGCAGCCTGTCCAGTCGCCTCGGGGGGTGGAACCTACTGACTGCGCCAAAAAAACAATGTCGTCCCTTCTGCGCATGCGCAAAAAAAAGGATGTTTTTGACGTGATTCCTCTGGGTGCGCATGTGCAGTACAGCTCCCGGTCTGCAATCGGCCTTTTTAATAGAGTCAGTTTTGTGTGTGAGAATGTTGAGTGCTGTGTGAGAACTGTAATTAACATTGGAAAAATTGGAGCTGCAATACAAGATGCAACATGGCGCCAGAACCAAGAATTTCTTGCAGGGTGAAGGGGAGGCACTAGTTACTGTGATTGAGGCCAGATGGCAGAAGCTGGACACCAGCAGAGGTCACATAAAAGTTCCACCCAAAGAAGTGAAGAAACGCTGGAACCAACTTGCAGAAGATTACTGTGCAATGGTGACCACCCCAAGGTCTGGAGGCCAGTGCAAAAAGAAGTGGCAGGACCTTGGTCAAGTAGTTAGTGTAAGTTGTAAGGTAAATGTGACCAGCTGTATATGTCCCACCCAGCAGAAAGAGACCCTCTCTAAAAAGTTGTTTTTCATCTTTGAGAGGAAAGTGGCACATAACAAAAGGGAAAGAACTCGAACAGGAGGAGGCCCGGCAAATCTGCACCCACTGACACCCTTGGAAGATAGAGTCGCTGCTTTGATGGGTTCTGCCTGAAGAAAAGCAACCACCACTGCACAAGCTGGGCCCACACTCGAGGGAGAGGATAAGTCCTGCAAATTCCAGTCTGGCTTTGCTAAATGTTAAGTACTGCGGGCGTTGGCCATGCTTCGGTTCATCGGGATGTCTCCATCAGCTATACTTTGGTTGATGCAATGTGCTATCATTCATCATGGTCTTTCAAATGAGCCTGGGGCCTGCACTGTGTGAGCTTACTCATGCCACCCACCCTGCCCCCTGCTCTGCTGCTAATCATTTGTCTGTTCTGTTATATTTTGCAGAACTTGAGGCCAACCCTGACGATGCAGAAGAAGATTCAGATGAGGACAAGCCTGAAAGAACATCTTCCAATCCCACCTTCCAGACCAAGAGCATGGGGGTGATGGTGAGGGGGAGGGGATGGATGAATCCCCCACTGTTGTACTCACTTTTGAGGAGGTGCGGGTGCTGCCCATTGAGGTGCCAGTCCCTTCCCTGAGTAGTGGTTTGAGTGTTAGTGGGACATTCCATGGTTTGAACATAAGAACATAAGAACAGAAGAACATAAGAATTAGGAACAGGAGTAGGCCATCTAGCCCCTCGAGCCTGCTCCGCCATTCAACAAGATCATGGCTGATCTGGCCGTGGACTCAGTTCCACTTACCCGCCCGCTCCCCACAACCCTTAATTCCCTTATTGGTTAAAAATCTATCTATCTGTGATTTGAATACATTCAATGAGCTAGCCTCAACTGCTTCCTTGGGCAGAGAATTCCACAGATTCACAACCCTCTGGAAGAAGAAATTCCTTCTCAACTCAGTTTTAAATTAGCTCCCCCATATTTTGAAGCTGTGCCTCCTAGTTCTCCCCGACCAGTGGAAACAACCTCTCTGTCTCTATCTTGTCTATCCCTTTCATGATTTTAAATGTTTCTATAAGATCACCCCTCATCCTTCTGAACTCCAACGAGTAAAGACCCAGTCTACTCAATCTATCATCATAAGGTAACCCTCTCATCTCCGGAATCAGCCTAGTGAATCGTCCCTGTACCCTTCCAAAGCTCGTATATCCTTCCTTAAGTAAGGTGACCAAAACTGCATGCAGTACTCCAGGTGCGGCCTCACCAATATCCTATACAGTTGCAGCAGGACCTCCCTGCTTTTGTACTCCATCCCTCTCGCAATGAAGGCCAACATTCCATTCGCCTTCCTGATTACCTGCTGCACCTGCAAACTAACATTTTGGGATTTCATGCACAAGGAGCGCGGCGCCTAAATTCTGCCAACGTCCGCCACGCGGCCGATGCCATCGAGTCGCTAAAAACAGCTCTGGGCCCTGACTCCGTTAGGTGCATCGAGGAGGCTCAAGCACGTGGGGAGATCCCGTCCGAACTGACCCCCGTCCGGACGGAATTCCTCATCGGCGCCAAACCCCGGAACCTCCCTCGGGGGCCGGCGCCTCACAACTTGAGCCGCCTCGGGGAAACCCCTTCCGTGCCTTTCAGTTCCGCGCGGAGGGGTTTCCTGTACGGGCTGCTCCTGCACACTCTCAACTTTGCCATCCTCGCCGGCCATCCGGACACGCCATGACGTACCATCCTGCCGTCCGGAGGAGGCGGGGGTCCCCGATGGAGGGCACTCTACGCAGGGGACCTCCCACTATTCATCGGGGACTTGGCCTGGAGGGTGGTGCATGGAGCAGTGCCGTGCAACAAATTTTTAAGCCGGTTCACGGACTCCCAGGCCGCCTGCAATTTCTGCGGTCTGGAAGAGTCCGTGTTCCATGTTTTTATGGAATGCACAAGGTTGCAGCCCCTGTTTTATTATTTGAAGGGGCTGCCCCTGAAATTCTGGCTGCACTTCAGTCCCACTCTCCTGATCTTTGGACACCCTGTGCGGAGGGGAGCGGGTAGGTCCGAAGGCCTCCTCGTAGGACTGCTCCTGGGCACGGCCAAGGGTGCCATCAGCCGGTCCAGGCAGCGGGCGGTCGAGGGGGTCGTTCAACCTGACTGCCTGCCTCTCTTCCGCTCTTACATCCGGTCCAGGGTGTCCTTGGAGATGGAGCACGCGGTGTCCACCGGTACGCTCGCGGCCTTCCGCGAGAGGTGGGCACCGGAGGGACTGGAGTGCATCATCATGCCCGGCAACCAAATTTTAATTTGATTTTACGTTTTAAAGTTTAATTTGTTTTAATTGCCGGTGCTTTTAGTGTCCCCCTCCCCTTTTATAGGGGGCACTTGGAAAAATGTGATTTTAGCGCCCAAAAAAAAACCAAAAAAAAAGAAAGAAAAAAAAAGGAAAAAAAACCACAAAAAAAAAGAAAAAAAAAAAAAGGGGCCTTGAAAATGTCTGCCGTGTCACCCAGGCGGGTGGCATGGTTTAATGTTTATGTTTTTTTTTTCAGGTAAACTCAAAAGAGTTTCAAAAGAGTTTCATGCACAAGGACCCCCAGGTCCCTCTGCACGGCAGCATGTTGTAATTTCTCCCCATTCAAATAATATTCCCTTTTACTGTTTTTTTTTCCAAGGTGGATGACCTCACATTTTCCGACATTGCATTCCATCTGCCAAACCTTAGCACATTCGCTTAACCTATCTAAATCTCTTTGCAGCCTCTGTGTCCTCTATACAACCCACTTTCCCACTAATCTTTGTGTCATCTGCAAATTTTGTTACACTCTGTCCCCTCTTCCAGGTCATCTATGTATATTGTAAACAGTTGTGGTCCCAGCACCGATCCCTGTGGCACACCACTAACCACCGATTTCTAACCCGAAAAGGACCCATTTATCCCGACTCTCTGCTTTCTGTTAGCCAGCCAATTCTCTATCCATGCTAATACATTTCCTCTGACTCCGCGTACCTTTATCTTCTGCAGTAACCTTTTGTGTGGCACCTTATCGAATGCCTTTTGGAAATCTAAATATACCACATCCATCGGTACACCTCTATCCACCATGCTCGTTATATCCTCAAAGAATTCCAGTAAATTAGTTAAACATGATTTCCCCTTCATGAATCCATGTTGCGTCTGCTTGATTGCACTATTCCTATCTAGATATCCCGCTATTTCTTCCTTAATGATAGCTTCAAACATTTTCCCCACTACAGATGTTAAACTAATCGACCTATAGTTACCTGCTTTTGTCTGTCCCCTTTTTTAAACAGAGGCATTACATTACCTGCTTTCCAATCCGCTAGTACCTCCCCAGAGTCCAGAGAATTTTGGTAGATTATATTGAATGCATCTGCTATAACTTCCGCCATCTCTTTTAATACCCTGGGATGCATTTCATCAGGACCAGGGGACTTGTCTACCTTGAGTCCCATTAGCCTGTCCAGTACTATCCCCCTAGTGATAGTGATTCTCTCAAGGTCCTCCCTTCCCACATTCCCGTGACCAGCAATTTTTGGCATGGTTTGTGTGTCTTCCACTGTGAAGACCGAAGCAAAATAATTGTTTAAGGTCTCAGCCATTTCCACATTTCCCATTATTAAATCCCGCTTCTCATCTTCTAAGGGACCAACATTTACTTTACTCACTCTTTTCCGTTTTATATATCGGTAAAAGCTTTTACTATCTGTTTTTATGTTTTGCGCAAGTTTACTTTCGTAATCTATCTTTCCTTTCTTTATTGCTTTCTTAGTCATTCTTTGCTGTTGTTTAAAATGTTCCCAATCTTCTAGTTTCCCAATAACCTTGGCCACCTTATACGCATTGGTTTTTAATTTGATACACTCCCTTATTTCCTTGGTTATCCACGGCTGGTTATCCCTTCTCTTACCGCCCTTCTTTTTCACTGCAATATATTTTTGTTGAGCACTATGAAAGAGCTCCTTAAAAGTCCTCCACTGTTTCTCAATTGTGCCACCGTTTAGTCTGTGTTCCCAGTCTACTTTAGCCAACTCTGTTCTCATCCCACTGTATTCCCCTTTGTTTAAGCATAGTACGCTCTTTTGAGACACTACTTCCTCACCCTCAATCTGTATTACAAATTCAACCATACTGTGATCACTCATTCCGAGAGGATCTTTTACTAGGAGATCGTTTATTATTCCTGTCTCATTACACAGGACCAGATCTAAGATAGCTTGCTCCCTTGTAGGTTTTGTAACATACTGTTCTAAGAAACAATCCCCGTATGCATTCTATGAATTCCTCCTCAAGGCTACCCCGTGCGATTTGATTTCACCAATCGATATGTAGGTTAAAATCCCCCCATGATTACTGCTGTTCCTTTTTCACATGCCTCCATTATTCCCTTGATTATTGCCCGCCCCACCGTGAAGTTATTATTTGGGGGCTTATAAACTATGCCCACCAGTGACTTTTTCCCTTTACTATCTCTAATCTCCACCCACAATGATTCAACATTTTGTTCATTAGAGCCAATATCGTCTCTCACAACTGCCCTGATGTCATCCTTTATTAACAGAGCTACCCCACCTCCTTTCCCTTCTTGTCTATCTTTCCGAATTGTCAGATACCCCTGTATGTTTAATTCCCAGTCTTGGCCCCCCTGCAACCACGTTTCTGTAATGGCCACCAAATCATACCCATTTGTAATGATTTGTGCCGTCAACTCATTTACTTTATTTCGAATGCTGCGTGCGTTTAGTTAGAGTGTTTTAATACTAGTTTTTAAACCATGATCTTTAGTTTTGACCCCTCCTGCAGCCCCTTTATATTCATACATATTGTCCCTTCCGATCACCTTGTGGTTTACACTTACCCCAGTGCTACTCTGCTCTGTTGCCTCCTGCCTTTTGCATTCTTTCTTGGGGTCCTGTTCATCTGAGCTCTCATCCACTAGCTCAGAGCCCTCTCCTGGGTTCCGAATCCTCCTTGCATTGAGGCACCAAGCTTTCAGGCTTGCCTTTTTATTACACTTTGACCCTTTAGAATTTTGCTGTACAGTGACCCTTTTACTCATCTCCTTTCTGTCTTTTGCTTTTGTCTCCATTTTGTTTCCCTCTGTCTCCCTGCATTGGTTCCCATCCCCCTGCCATATTAGTTTAACTCCCCCCCCAACAGCACTAGCAAACACTCCCCCTAGGACATTGGTTCCGGTCCTGCCCAGGTGCAGACCGTCCGGTTTGTACTGGTCCCACCTCCCCCAGAACCGGTTCCAATGCCCCAGGAATTTGAATCCCTCCCTGCTGCACCACTGCTCAAGCCACGTATTCATCTGAGCTACCTGCGATTCCTACTCTGACTAGCTCGTGGCACTGGTAGCAATCCCAAGATTACTACTTTTGAGGTCCTATGTTTTAATTTAGCTCTTAGCTCCTTAAATTCGTCTTGTAGGACCTCATCCCTTTTTTTACCTATATCATTGGTACCAACGTGCACCACGACAACTGGCTGTTCACCCTCCCTTTTCAGAATGTCCTGCACCCGCTCCGAGACATCCTTGACCCTTGCACCAGGAAGGCAACATACCATCCTGTAGTCTCGGTTGCGGCCGCAGAAACGCCTATCTATTCCCCATACCATTGAATCCCCTATCACTATTGCTCTCCCACTCTTTTTCCTGCCCTCCTGTGCAGCAGAGCCAGCCACGGTGCCATGAACTTGGCTGCTGCTGCCCTCCCCTGATGAGTCATCCCCCTCAACAGTACTCAAAATGGTGTATCTGTTTTGCAGGGGGATGACCGCAGGGGACCCCTGCACTACCTTCCTTGCACTGCTCTTCCTGCTGGTCTTCCACTCCCTATCTGGCTGTGGACCCTTCCCCTGCGGTAAGACCCAACTCGCTACACGTGCTACCCACGTCATTCTCAGCATCGTGGATGCTCCAGAGTAAATCCACCCTCAGCTCCAATTCCACAACGCGGACCGTCAGGAGCTGGAGGCGGATACACTTCCCGCACACGTAGTCGTCAGGGACACCGGAAGTGTCCCTGAGTTCCCACATGGTACAGGAGGAACATGTCACATGACCAAGCTCTCCTGCCATGACTTAACCCTTAGATACACTTAAATTGGCAACAACAAATTGCCACCATCCGAGGCTGGGAATTCCAGTGGGGTGGAGCGAGGCACACCCAGGGTGAAGAAGGGAAGGAGAGCTCTACTGCACTCTCCTGAGGTGTAGGATCTAACAGATGTGGTTAATGTTATGTTTTTAACCCTTTGTAATCTGCTTGACACCTGACCACTAGAGGGCCCAACTGTTGGAGTCCCAAGGGATCCCAGCATCCCTTGGGTGCACAGTATATAAGCAGGCCACCCACGAGGTGCCTGCACTCTGGAATCTTATTAAAGAAGCTAAGGTCACACTTGTTCATTGTACACAGTACTCAGTTTCACCCTTTATTATGAATGTTTCAATTGGCGACGAGGTAACGAACAACCGCGCGAAAATGCAAAGAACAGTCGGCATCCCGGAGAAGTTCTCAGAAGGAGATGATTGGGAGGCCTTCGTGGAGAGACTCGACCAATACTTCATGGCCAACGAGCTGGAAGGGGATGAGAACGCTTCCAAACGAAGGGCGATCCTCCTAACTGTCTGTGGGGCAACAACCTATGGCCTCATGAAGAATCTCCTGGCACCAGCAAAACCAACAGAGAAATCCTACGAAGAATTGTGTACATTGGTCCGGGAGCACCTAAATCCTAAGGAAAGCGTTTTGATGGCGAGATATCGGTTCTACACTTGTCAACGATCGGAGGGCCAGGAAGTGGCGAGCTATGTCTCTGAACTAAGGCGCCTCATAGGAATTGTGAGTTTGAGGGATTCCTTGAACAAATGCTCAGAGACTTTTTGTACTGAGCATTGGACATGAGATAATCCTTCGCAAACTGTTGACTGTAGAAACTCCGAATCTAAGTAAAGCCATAACGATAGCCCAGACATTTATGTCCATCAGTGACAACACCAAGCAGATTTCACAGAATAAAGATGTTTCGGCCAATACTGTGCATAAAGTAACGTCGGTTTCGAGCAGAAATGTACAGAGCAGAGCGTACACGCCGGCTGCTGCGGCCCGACCTCAAATAACCCAGAGTCCGCCATCAATAGTTAATGCGAGGCAGTTAACACCTTGTTGGCGGAGGTGATTATCGGCCCCATCAATGCCGCTTTAAGCACTATGCGTGCAATGGTTGCAGAACAATGGGACACCTCCAACGAATGTGCAGGCGAGCTGCAAACCCTGAAAACCCTGCAAACCACGTTGCAGAGGAAGATTGATCTACAGTGGATCAGGCTGAATTGGAGACATGTACTGAGGAAGCAGAAGTGTACGGGGTACACACGTTCACTACGAAATGTCAACCAATAATGTTGAAAGTTGAACTGAACGGTATTCCAGTATCTATGGAGCTGGACACGGGGGCAAGTCAGTCCATAATGAGTAAAAAGACCTTTGACAGACTGTGGGGCAAAAAGGCACACAGGCCCAAGCTCAGCCCCATTCACACCAAACTAAGGACTTACACCAAGGAACTGATCCCTGTAATTGGCAGTGCTGAAGTCAAAGTCTCCTATGATGGAGCAGTACACGAACTCCCGCTGTGGATTGTACCAGGGAATGGCCCCACATTGTTTGGCAGAAGCTGGTTGGGAAAAATCTGCTGGAACTGGGATGACATCCGAGTGCTATCGTTCGTCGACAACGCCTCATGTGCCCAGGTTCTGAGCAGATTTCCATCATTGTTCAAGCAAGACATTGGAAGCTTCTCGGGGGCGAAAGTGCAGATCCATTTGGTTCCCGATACATGACCCATCCACCACAAGGCTCGGGCGGTACCGTACATGATGCGTGAAAAAGTGAAAATTGAGCTGGACAGGCTGCAATGTGAAGGCATCATCGCGCCGGTGGAATTCAATGACTGGGCCAGTCTGATTATCCCAGTACTTAAGGAGGATGGCACAGTTAGAATTTGTAGGAACTATAAAGTAACAATTAACCGTTTTTTGCTGTAGGACCAGTACCTGCTGCCCAAGGCAGACAACCTATTTGCGACCCTGGCTGGAGGGAAGACATTTACTAAGCTGGACCTGACCCCGTCCTACATGATGCAGGAGCTGGGGGAGTCTTCGAAAGGCCTCACCTATCTCAACACGCACAATGATCTGTTTATCTATAACCGGTGCCCGTTCGGGATTTGGTCGGCCGCGGTGATTTTCCAGCGGAACATGGAGAGCCTGCTAAAGTCGATTCCTTGCACAGTGGTCTTCCAGGGTGACATATTGGTTACAGGTCGGGACACCATGGAGCACTTGAAGAATCTGGAGGAGGTTCTTAGTCAGTTGGATCACATGGGGCTCAGGTTGAAACGCTCGAAGTGTGTTTTCCTGGCACAGGACGTAAAGTTCTTGGGAAGGAGAATCGCAGCAGACGGCATCAGACCCACCGATGCCAAAATGGAGGCCATCAAGAACGCGCCGCGACCACAAAACGTGTTGCGGTCGTTCCTGAGACTCCTTAATTATTTCGGTAATTTCCTACCTGGATTAAGCACCCTTCTAGAATCCCTATATGCGCTACTGCGCAAGGGAGATGACTGGGTATGCGGGAATTCACAAGAGGCTGCCTTTAAGAAAGCCAGAAATCTGTTGTGTTCTAACAAACTGCTTGTCTTGTATAACCCTTGTAAACGATTAGTGCTAGCTTGCGATGCGTCGTTATATGGGGTCGGGTGTGTGTTACAACAGGCTAATGAATCGGGGATTTTGCATCTGGTCGCTTATGCATCCAGGAGTTTGTCCAAGGCCGAAAGGGCCTACAGCATGGTTGAAAAAGAGGCTCTGGTGTGTGTTTACGAGGTAAAAAAAATGCACCAGTACTTATTTGGCCTCAAGTTTGATCTTGAAACTGACCACAAGCAATAATGTCTGTAAGCACGTCTACGGCCACCATTGAAAGCCTACGAGCCATGTTTGCTACGCACGGCTTGCCTGATGTCCTAGTCAGCGACAATGGGCCGTGCTTCACCAGTGTTGAATTCAAGGAATTCATGACCTGCAACGGGATCAAACACGTCACATCTGCGCCATTCAAGCCCGCATCCAACGGCCAGGCAGAACGGGCAGTTCAGACCATCAAGCAAAGCTTGAAACGTGTGTCGGAAGGCTCCCTGCAGACCCGGTTGCCCCGAGTGCTGCACAGCTACTGCATCAGACCCCATTCATTCACCGGGGTTCCCCCAGCTGAGCTGCTCATGAAAAGGGTGCTTAAAACAAGGCTCTCTCTTGTCCACCCTGATCTCCATGATCATGTGGAGGGCAAGCGGCATCAACAAAGTGTGTACCATGACCGCGCAAATTTGGCACGCGATATTGAGATCAATGATCCTGTGTTTGTGCTCAATTATAGACATGGTCCCAAATGGCTTGCTGGCACAGTCACAGCCAAAGAGGGGAGTAGGGTGTCTTAAATTGGCCAATGGACAATGGACAGAAAACATTTGGACCAAATTAAATTGCGGTTCACCAACAGCTACGAACAACCCGAAGAGGACACCACCAACTTTGACCCTCCAACACAAACACACACAAGTGGCAACTGACATCATGGTTGACCATGAAACCGAACTCATCATCCCCAGCTGCCCAGCAAGGCCGGCTGCCCAATAGCCCAGTGAAGAACTCACCAACCCACCCACACCTGCATTTGTACCGAGACGATCGACAAGGGAGCGTAAAGCCCCAGATCGTTTCACCTTGTAAATAAGTGTACAGTTGACTTCACAGGGGAGTGATGTTATGTATTTAACCCTATGTAACCTGCATGACACCTGACCACCAGAGGGCCCACCTGTTGGAATCCCAAGGGATCCCAGCATCCCTTGAGTACACAGTATATGAGCAGGCCACCCACGATGTACCTGCACTCTGGAATCTTATTAAAGGAGCTAAGGTCACACTTGCTACATTGTACACAATACTCAGTTTCACCCTTTATTATGAGTGTATCAGGTAAGATGATGGCAATGAGTGCGGAGAGCATTGACCTTACGCGATCACTCCTGGACACCATCATTGGGGTGGGTGATGAGGTATCAGGACTGTTGGGAGAAGTAACAACACTCTCATGAGAAATGGGAATGCTGTCCGGGAACATGAGGGAGGGAATATCTCAGTCAGCTGAAACCATGTCGGTGCACATGAGAGCGGGAATGTCGCAGGTAGCTGATGCGCTGTCAGTGAACATGAGGGAGGGAATGTCGCAGGTAGTTCAAACACTCTCAGTGAACATGGGGGATGGAATGTTGCAGGTAGTTGACAAACTTTTCCTCAACATGAGGGAGGGCACGTCACAGGTAGCTGAGACACTGTCAGCGAACATGAGGGAGGGAATGTTGGAGGTAGTTGACACACTTTCAGGGCACATGAGGTTGGGAATTTTGGAATTAGCTGCTGCAATAATAAGATCCCACACCCATTGACAGAATCAACTGCCACTCCCACTCCAATCCCGAGACCAGCCTCTGAAGAGCCCGAAGCCGGCTGCCCCCCTCAACAACAGGTGCGCACTACCTGAGATGTTAGAAAAAATAAGCTTGGTACCAACCTGAGAAACACTGTGCCATCGCCTGCGGGCAGGGGTGGTGGAGTCACCAAGAGCAAGCCCGGTGGGCGGTCTTAAAATAAGTTGGAGGAGAGATGGGTGCAGCCTTTCTTTGCTGCTGCTGTTGTTGTTGTTGTTGTTGTTGTTATTATTGTTACTGTTGTTCTCAAATTAACAGTTTTTTGTAAGTTATGTAAATTTACAAGTTTAAAAGTTAGTAAGTGATCTTAAAGTTTTTAAGTGATCTTAGAGTTTGTAAATAATCTTAACTGAAAATTTTAAAGTTTGATGCAAGAATATTTTTATTAAACTTAAGTTAAGTACAAACAAGTGTTAAACTTTTGAATAAAATACATTTTAAATTATAACTAAATCATTTACATTATTTGTTCCATTATTAACACAACTTTTGGAACTCAAGAAGAATCATTTCCATTATTTGTTCGATTATTAACACAACTTTTAAAGTAAACAAGAATCATTTCCATCGTTTGTTCCATTAACACAACACAACATTACGGAACAGGTCCAAACCGTAAACATGGCTCATGTGGAATAGTTGCCGCTGAACCTTCAGGCAGCAAAGCGTTCACAGATGAACTGCTGGCGCAAGGCTCAAGCAATCGTTAATGGGCACGACAGCCCGCCCTCCTCCGCCGTCGTGATCTGGGGTTCAGGTAGTTGCATGGCTTCCTCATCCTCCTCCTCCTCATCATCATCATCATCATCATCTGCATCTTCCTCATCATTATCATCAGCCACTCTCACCTCAGGTGGGTCTTCTACTACCACCTGCTGCTGGCTCATGATGGCTAAGTTATGCAACCTGCAGCACACAACAGTGAACTGACCGACAATCTCCGGAATGGTCCAGGCATCGGCAACTCTATTTCAATGGTCCTCTCTATGATGCTGCGTGTTGTGTGCGACATGTTGTATTCCCGGTCAGCTTCCATCCGGGTTACGCGTAGGGGCGTCATGAGCCAGGTGGTGAGGCCGTACCCTTTGTCTCCCAGTAGCCAACTCTACCCTTCTAGCTGCTGTTGAAACATGGCAGATGTAACGCATAGGATAAACGCATCATGGGTGTTCCCAGGGTATCTTGCATCAACTGACATGATGCGATGCATGTCGTCACACACGAGCTGCACATTAATGGAGTGGAAGCCTTTTCTGTTCCTGTACATCGCGGAATCCTCCAAAGGTGCTCGCAAGACGATGTGGGTACAATCAATGCAGCCCTGTACCTTTGGGAAGCCAGCAATCCTGGAGAAGCCCACAGCCCTGTCACGCATTGCCTGGGCGGTCATGGGGAACTTTTTGTAGTTATTCCTCCGGGCATATATTGCAGCAATCACCTGCCGAATGCAGATATGTGTTGCCTATTGAGAAATGGCGCACACATGCCCAGTTGTAGCTTGGAAGGATTCAGATGCATAGAATGAAAATGCAGCTGTAACCTTCACTTCAACTGACAAAGCAGTCCTCCTGATGCTTCTAGGTTGTAGGTCTACTTTCAACAAATCACAGATCACAGTTACAACTTCTTTGTGGAAGCACAGCCTTCTGATACACTCTGCATCACTCAGGTGCAGGTAAGAATGTCTGTCTCAATATACCCGACGTGGGTAAGGCCTCCTGCCCATCACCCTAAGGGCTCTGAGGTTCCTCAGGTGATGACGGTTGAATTAATCGTCTCCTCCGCAGCACCATGTTGCAAAAGGCCCGCACAAGGTATGGCATTATCAGCATTGCCCCCATACTTAAATTTTACCTTTGCAAGAAACTCAAAACGGCAGTCAGGTAGGACAAGGTTCTTTGTTCTCTCTCCCCACATAGATCACACCCAGGTCTGAGCAAACGCAGTGATCAGGAACACCCACCCCTCCCCCAGGCTCCATTTGATGCATACTGCAGGCTTCCGATGCCTTCTGATCGCCTTCCACAGCTGCGCACCCACCCAGGTTTCTTTTCAGCCGAGCCCCGAGCCCCTGTGTCCGGGCGTGGGATCGATTCTGCCGGCCGACGCTTCGACCCTCGAGTCCTGTTTGCAGACGTTCAGTGGTGGCGTGTCAGTTGAAAGAATATGAAAAGTTACAGAATTCCATCAAACTTCCATTTACTGCGTTATAAGGTTAAAAAAAAAATAATCTTTACTGTGTATTTTTAACTCTTCTTGACTCCCTCCAAAACTTCGCTGAAAAACAATGGCGTCTTTCTGCGCTGATTTTTCAATGCGCGCTGCTTTTTAAAACTCCCCAGAAAACTTTTTTGGGAGTGGTCATATACCCCGACCCAGGAGAAATTTTTTAGGGCAAACTTCCATAATTGACAAAAACTGGCACAGACTGGTCCTCTATGACGAAAAAAAAGAACCTAAAAAAACGTGACCAACTCAGTTACGCTGGCGCAGATTCCTTGGGGAAACTTTAGTTTAAAAACTTACACCAAAAAAAGTGGCGCGGACCAATAAAACGGCGCAAATCACCGGGGAAAATTGAGCCCATAGTTCTATGCGAGATCATTTAATGAATACCAGTACTGAGCTTTTACCGGTGCAAGCACACATCAGGCAACTTGCCGCATGACCTCCCCCTGAGAACTGTGGGGAACATGTGCCTGAATTCCCCATATGCATCCTAGTGTGTGGACTTCCATGGCAGGAAGGTAAATTTATAAAACTGTCCTACTAATGTCCACGTGGAGAATACACGGGACCTCAGTTATCTGTAGCACCAGCACAGTACCACACCGAGTTGTCAGTCTAACTTACGGTCCTTAGGTTTTGGAGTGGTAATGGAATCCACAATCTTCTGACTCGGGTGCTGTGAAGTGAGCCAAGCTGACAAACGGTATCAAAATGAAGAGCTGGCATTATCTTATATCCCGTAGTGCTGATGTGGTATTAGCCGTCAATGGAAGTGTTGAATCAGCATTGGGTATTATTACCCCTAATTGGCAATTTAGTACCAAGACTTAATCGCAGTGTTCAGCTTTATTGTAGGCCAGTGTTGTTCATTAGCTTTTTGCTGAAGGCATGTGCTTGAGCAATGTTTTGATTGAGAGCCATGCTCAGGGACGCTCAAACCTATTTCTTGAAAGCTCTCCCCACTGGTCGATAAGGGAGTCGAGGGTTATAGGGAGCAGGCGGGGAAGTGGAGTTGAGGCGAGGATCAGATCAGCCATGATCTTATTGAATGGCGAGTAGGCACGAGGGGCCAAATGGTCTACTTCTGCTCCTATTTCTTATGTTCTTATGTTCTTATGGTCACCCCTCTTTTACTCTTTTCAAATTTTAGTTAATTTAAACCTCTACAGCCATGAACTCTCTCATACAAAATCCTGCATACCCCGCACTCCTTCCCTTGCCAAGCTGCACTGGCATCCTGTTCCCATTGTCCTCGGCCTTGTTTTCAAATCTCTTCATGGGACAGGTGCGACTATTAATGTGGGGGAGTGGGGGAATGAGGAGTTATTGCTCCTTTGCCACCCTACTTCAAACCCTAGAATTGCCCCTAATGCCTCCAACTTTTTATTATACTGTCACTCCATCTTACCTCAATGATCCTTTCCAGCCTTGTGCCCCAGGCTGAATCCTCCACTCCTCCATCTCTGTGTAATGGTTCATCCCTCACACCTTCCCTCCCCCAACTCCATGTAACGGTTCATCCAGGTCTCCAGTGCTGTACACAGAATCTTGGAGCCTGTACATCTTCTTACTCACACAGTCTTCCCTAGCCACTTCCTACACCTGCTGCAGTCAGAAGGCATCACCCCTTTAAGAGGTGCAGGCTAGCTTTAAGTGGTGCTAGCCTCGCACAAACTCAGGGCCCCCTGCTGAGGCATGCAGTCACACAGCAGCGCGTTCAGCTACATTCAGCTGCATGCTACTAATCTATAAATGAGCAGGCAACATGAAGTTTATAAACATATAAGATTCTGATGGGACTGGACAGGTTAGATGCAGGAAGAATGTTCCCGATGTTGGGGAAATCCAGAACCAGAGGACACAGTCTAAGGATAAGGGGTAAGCCATTTAGGACTGAGATGAGGAGAAACTTCTTCATTGAGAGAGTTGTTAACCTGTGGAATTCTCTACCGCAGAGAGTTGTTGATGCCAGTTCATTGGATATATTCAAAAGGAGTTAGATGTGGCCCTTATGGCTAAAGGGATAAAGAGGTATGGAGAGAAAGCAGGAAAGGGGTACTGAGGTGAATGATCAGCCATGATCTTATTGAATGGTGGTGCAGGCTTGAAGGGCCGAATGGCCTGCTCCTGCACCTATTTTCTATGTTTCTATGTTTCTATCCCTCACACCTTCCCTCCCTCCAACTCCGTGTAATGGTTCATCCCTCACAGCCTCCCTCCCCATACTCCATGTAATGGTTCATCCCTCACAGCCTCCCTCCCCCAACTCCATGTAATGGTTCATCCCTCACAGCCTCCCTCCCCCAAATCCGTGTAATGGTTCATCCCTCACAGCCTCCCTCCCCATACTCCATGTAATAGTTCATCCCTCTCACCCTCCCTCCCCCAACTCCATGTTGCTCTTCATCCTTTGCTCCCTCCGCCCCTCTAACTCCATGTTACTGTTCAAACCCTGCACCCTCTGTTTCTCAAAAGATGCTGATTTTTTTAGCCATTATGGTCCCGATATATCCTGTAAATGCAAATTATTGCAGTACCGTTTCACTAAATTATAGTATGATTAGACCTGGTTCTATGCCTATGATTCCCCACACAGTGAGCTTCAGAATTAAAATGTGATAAGTGAAGGGCAGAAGGAGGTGAAACAAACTACAGGCCCAATAATTCAGTTGAAACTAATGGTCTTATAGTCAAACTTCGGTGTAGAGAGATAAGGGGTGCAAGATTTCTGATTTGGAGCTAAAAGGAACCAGAGAGAAGAAGCAATGATCACAGGAGTTTTCATAAAATGGAACCAGGAAAGATTACAACAGGGACTGAGAGAGGTTGGGAGCTGGAGATGAGAATAGAGTCAGCTATCAAACAATAAACTGTATCCTGTCCAGAAATATGAAAGAGATGCTGGAAGACACTTTACTCCTGGTCTTTCCATCATTGGCACTGGAGTTTAATTCTTCTTACAATTTTAACACAATGCTCCTGGCTAAACATGGAGATATTGTAATTTATGGAAAGTCTAGAATTAATTAAATATAACTCAGTACAGAGAGAGTCCATGAGGCTGATCCCTAATGTCATAGTACTGACTTATGAATAAACTGGGAAACTGGGGTTCTTCAGTTTTGAAAGGAAATCATTGGAAGAGGGCCTTTTAGTCATTTACAAGTACTAAGGCCACAATTTCACCTATCGGGTCAGGAGCGAGGCAGCAGGGGTCTGTAGTGAGATCCCAGCCTGCTGCCGGTTCCATCCCGCTCTGTATAAGTGATTTTACGTTGATGGGGCTTGTTAAGCCCGCCCTGCGAGCTTCCCGGCCAATTAAAAGGAAGTGGGTCTGATGACATCATTTGATGTGTCACCAGCCGGTTTCTTTAAAGGGACCATGTCCACATTGATTTTGACAGTTATGCTATCAGTATTCCTCAGCATTGAGGTGCTGCAAATGCTGACAAACACTGCACAAAGGTGCATGGCTGCACCCAGGCTCTCCCATGACTCCCACCATATATTTATGGAGAGAGTCACAGCACGCAGGAAGGTTCTCTTCCCTTCCAATGGGTGGAAGAGACCTCCCCAGGACACCAACGCTGTCATGTATTCAACTGTCATTGTAATCCATGTATAAACTGACCTAAGTTGTACACTGTGAGAACACTGACCACTAGGTGGTGAACTTGTGGGAAACACTCCTAACCTGGACTTTCAGGTATAAAAGGGGAGGCTCCACCCATCTTCTCCATTTCAGTGCTGGAATAAAGGTTGCTGCTCACAGAGTGACCTTCTCTCTAGTATGGGCCTCGTGTGCATATGATACGTACTTACTACACAGTATAAATTCACACGAGGCCCATGCTTGAGAGAAGGTCAATCTGTGACCTGTCCTTTATTCCTTAGCACTCAAGTGATGAAGGTGGGTGGAGCTTCCCCTTTTATACCTGAAGATCCAGGTTAGGAGTGTCTCCCATCTAGTGGTCAGTGTTCTCACGGTGTACAACTTAGGTCAGTTTATACATGGGTTACAATGCTGGTTGAATACATGACATCACCTCCCTCCCCAAAGTCTTATTGGGATCACAGGTTGAGTCTCTCTGGTGGTTTACGCTCCCTTATAGAGCGCCTGAGTTGGGGCTCCGATTGTTGGGTGCTGGCCTGAGTGTCTGCTGTTTGCAGTGCCTCAGGCCTGTCCGGACTGCCCACAGTGACTGGGCTCTCCTCCCTTTGGTTCCGGTGTTCGGTCACCTGTGGTGGAGAGAACTCTATATCGTGTTCTTCCTCTGCTTCTTCTATGGGGTTGCTGAACCTCCTTTTTGTTTGATCCACATGTTTGCGGCAGATTTGTCCATTGGTAAGTTTAACTACCAGAATCCTATTTCCCTCTTTGGCAACCACAGTGCCTGTGAGCCATTTGGGCCCTGCAGCGTAGTTGAGGACAAAAACAGGATCATTTACATCAATACATCACGCCCTCGCATTCCTGTCATGGTAGTGATATTGTGTCTGGCGCCTGCTCTCGACAATTTCTTTCATGGTGGGGTGTATAAGGGATAATCGGGTTTTGAGTGTCCTTTTCATTAGTAGCTCTGCGGGTGGAACCTCTGTGAGCGAGTGTGGTCGGGATCTATAGGCCAACAGGAGGCGTGATAAGCGGCTTTGTAGGGAACCCCCTTGGAATCTGAGCATCCCGTTTGATTATCTGCACTGCTCGTTCTGCCTGGCCGTTTGAGGCCGGCTTGAACGGTGCCGTTCTAACATGGTTAATTCCATTGTCTGCCATGATGTCCTGGAATTCAGTGCTTGTGAAGCACGGGCCATTGTCGCTGACCAAGATGTCCGGTAGACCGTGGGCGGTGAACATTGCCCGTAGACTTTCTACCGTGGCAGAGGATGTGCTTGAATTTAAAATGTCACACTCGATCCATTTGGAGTAGGCGTCTACTACAACCAAAAACATTTTCCCCATGAAAGGACCTGCGTAGTCCACATGGATGCGTGACCAAGGCTTGGCGGGCCATGGCCAGGGGCTAAGGGGAGCTTCCCTGGTCGCATGGCTCAGCTGGGCACACGTGTTGCACCTGCGAACACAAAGTTCCAGATCTGCGTCTATCCCTGGCCACCAAACGTGTGACCTGGCAATTGCCTTCATCGTGCCAATGCCCGGGTGCCCATTGTGGAGTTCGCTGATGAACACCTCTCTGCCCATCTGGCGCATGACTATGCGGTTTCCCCACAGTAGGCAATCAGCCTGAATCGAGAGTTCATCCTTGCGCCTGTGAAATGGTTTAAATTTCTCAGGGCATGCCCTGTACGTGGCTGCCCAGTCCCCATTCAGGACACATTTCTTGACTAGAGACAATAGCGGGTCTCTATTTGTCCAGACTTTAATCTGACGGGCTGTCACGGGTGAGCCTTCGCTTCCGAAAGCTTCAACAGCCATGACCATCTCAGCACCATGCTCGGTAGCCCCGTCAGTGGTGGCTAGTGGGAGCCTGCTGAATGCATCGGTGCAGTTTTCGGTGCCCGGTCTGTGCCGAATTGTGTAGTCATAGGCAGCTAACGTGAGTGCCCACCTCTGTATGCGGGCCGATGCGTTTGCATTTATGGCCTTGTTGTCGGCCAAAAAGGACGTTAGGGGTTTGTGACCTGTCTCCAGCTCAAATTTCCTGCCAAACAGGTACTGGTGCATTTTCTTTACCGCATATACACATGCGAGCGCCTCCTTTTCTACCATCCCGTAGCCCCTTTCTGCCTGGGACAGACTTCTGGAGGCATAAGTTACCGGCTGTAACTGACCCTTGGCACTGACATGCTGCAATACACACCCGACATCATAGGACGACGCATCGCACGTTAACACAAGTTTCTTACATGGGTCATATAGCGTTAACAGATTGTTGGAACATAACAAATTGCGTGCTCTATGAAAAGCCCTTTCCTGGCTGTCCCCCCAGACCCATTCGCGACCTTTGCATAGGAGCACGTGTAGCGGCTCTAGCAGCGTGCTCAATTTGGGAAGAAAGTTACCAAAATAGTTCAGGAGCCCCAGGAACGAACGCAGCTCCGTCGTGTTACGGGGTCTGGGTGCTCTCTGGATCGCTTCCGTCTTGGATGCAGTAGGGCTGATCCCGTCTGCTGCTACCCTCATCCCCAGGAATTCTACCTCTGGAGCTAGGAAGACACACTTCGCCTTTTTCAGTTGCAGACCTACCCGGTCCAGTCTGCGTAGCACCTCCTCCAGGTTGTGGAGGTGTTCTTCAGTATCGTAACCCGTAATGAGGATGTCGTCCTGAAAAACCACCGTCCCTGGAATCGACTTGAGGAGGCTTTCCATATTTCGTTGGAAGATCGCGGCGGCCGAGCGAATCCCGAACGGACATCTGTTGTACTCAAACAACCCCTTGTGTGTCGTGATGGTGGTCAGCTTCTTCGACTCACTCGCCAGCTCCTGGGTCATGGTCCAATTTTGAAAAAAGTTTGCCACCGAATAGCGTCGCAAAGAGGTCCTCCGCTCTCGGTAGCGGGTACTGGTCTTGGAGTGACACCCGATTGATGGTGGCCTTGTAATCGCCACATATCCTGACCGACCCATCCGCCTTGAGCAGCGACACAATCGGGCTCGCCCAGTCACTGAATTCGACTGGCGAGATGATGCCTTCCCTCAACAGGCGGTCCAATTCGCCTTCTATCTTTTCCCGCAGCACGTACGGCACCGCTCTGGCCTTGTGGTGTACTGGTCTGGCGTCCGGGTGTATGAACTGTATACGTGCTCCACATGAACTCGCTGAACTTCAGCTTCCAGCGATTTCCCCCAGTGTCCATTTCTGCAATTTCTGCAGGTATTTTGCTCATTTCTGCAAACTCCGGCTGAATGTATGCCTCCACGCCTCCAGCATGAGTTGCGGTTTGAAACAAAAGGTCCCTTGCCAGTCGATCGTCCCTGACTGGCCCTGTTATTGTCCTTGAGTGCACCATTAACAGGCCCCATTACTGGCCGCATTGTCCCTTGCAATGGCGTGAATCGCTGTTCAGCTTGCCATTGTCTCTGTCGAACTCCCCCTCTGGGTTCGACTACATGTTGGGGCATGCCTGACTGCCCTTGTCTGCCTGGAGAACTGTGTGCTGCTTTAACAATGTTGAATCTCTGTCCCAACCATTCCTCAACACAGTACCTCTCGTCTGTTCTGCTAGTGGCCATGCTCGCGTGGTTTAAATCCCAGTTTCTTGTCGCCATTGATACGTCCTTACTACATAGTATAAATGCACACGAGGCCCATGCTTGAGAGAAGGTCAGTCTGTGACCTGTCCTTTATTCCTTAGCACTCAAATGATGAAGGTGGGTGGAGCTTCCCCTTTTATACCTGAAGGTCCAGGTTAGGAGTGTCTCCCACCTAGTGGTCAGTGTTCTCACGGTGTACAACTTAGGTCAGTTTATACATGGGTTACAATGCTGGTTGAATACATGACAGTGAACTTGTGGGAAACACTCCTAACCTGGACTTTCAGGTATAAAAGCGGAAGCTCCACCCATCTTCTCCATTTCAGTGCTGGAATAAACGTTGCTGCTCACAGAGTGACCTTCTCTCTAGTATGGGCCTCGTGTGCATTTGTACTATATAGTAAGGACAGATTATTGGCAATGAGAAACTGGGATTTAAATCACGTGAGCATGGCCACTAGCAGCACAGACGAGAGGTACTGTGTTGGTGATGATTGGGATGATTTTATTGAGAGACTACAGCAAAGTTTCGTCACTAAGGAATGGTTGGGACAGGAATCAGCCGACAAACGCAGGGCTCATCTCCTGACAGTTTGTGGATCCAGGACGTACTCCCTGATGAAGGACCTTCTAGTGCCAGAGAAGCCGGCAGACAAGACTTTTGAAGAGCTCAGTAAGTTGATCAGGGAACACTTTAAACCGGCGAGCAGCATGCACATGGCGAGACACCGGTTTTACACGCTTGGGCAGCGAGAAGGGCAAAGCGTTCCAGACTTCATGGCAGACCTCCGGCGACTGGCGAGCCTATGTAAGTTCCCAGATGCATGCAGAGCGGAGATGCTGCGAGACATTTTTATTGAGGGCATCGGACACGCTGGGGTTTTCAGGAAACTGATTGAGACCAAAGACTTGACCCTGGAAACGGCGGCTTTGATGGCCTAGACATTTATCTCAGGGGAGGAAGAGACCAGAATGATGTTTGACAAAAATCTTGGTTTAAATGCAGCAAATGGACAGGGAGTCAACATTGTTAACGCAGCACACAGTTCTCCAAGCAGACAGGGGCAATCGGACATGCCCGAGCATGTAGTCGAACCCAAAGGAGGAATTCAACAGAGACAATGGCTAGCTGAACGGCGATTCATGTCATCGCAAGGGACAATGCGGCCAGTAATGGGGCCATCAACACCTGTCAATGGTGCGTTTAAGGACAGTTACAGAGACAGTCAGAGACGATCGACTGGTAATGGACCTTTTGTTTCCAACAACGGCTCATGTTGGAGGTGTGGAGGCAAACACCCAGCCAGAGCTTGCAGGTATCAGCAATATACCTGCAGAAATTGCAACGTCAGCGGTCACTTGGCGCATATGTGCAGGAAGCCTGCAGCCAGGTTGATGTACGAGGAGAACGGGCCCGATGTAAGTCCTACGAGGCCAAATGGACACTGGGGGAAATTGCTGGAAGCTGAAGTACAGCAAGTTCATGTAGAGCACATTTACAGTTCATATATCAGGACGCCATCAATAATGATGAAAGTGCTCCTCAATGGCATCCCAGTATCAATGGAGCTAGACACGGGGGCCAGCCAGTCCCCGATGAGTATCAAACAGTCCGACAAGTTGTGGACGTCCAAGGCCAGGAGGCCAAAATTATTGCCGATTGACGCACAGCTACGGACATATACAAAGGAGATCATTCCGGTGCCATGGTAGTCATGACCCACAAAGATTCGGAGAACAGGTTGCCACTCTGGATTGTCCCGGGGGATGGACCCGCACTGCTGGGGAGGAGTTGGCTTGCTGTCATGAACTGGAAATGGGGCAATATCAATGCAATTTCTTCTGTGGAGCGAATATCATGCTCACAGGTCCTGGACAAATTTGACTCACTATTCCAACTCAGCATTGGCACTTTCATGGGGACCAAGGTAGTGATTCACATAAACCTGGACACCAGGCCAGTACACCACAAGGCCAGAGCGGTGCCATATGTGATGCAGGAAAAGATAGAAGGCAAATTGGACCGCCTGCTGAGGGAAGGCATTATCTCGCCAGTCGAATTCAGTGACTGGGCGAGCCCGATTGTGCCGGTGCTCAAGGCGGATGGGTCGGTCAGGATATGTGGTGATTACAAGGCCACCATCAATCGGGTGTCACTCCATGACCAGTACCCGCTACCGAGAGCGGAGGACGTCTTTGCGACGCTATTCGGTGGCAAGCTTTTTTCAAAATTGTACCTGATCTCAGCTTACATGACCCAGGAGCTGGCGAGTGAATCGAAGAAGCTAACCACCATCACGACACATAAGGGGTTGTTTGAGTACAACAGATGTCCGTTCGGGATTCGCTCGGCCACCGCGTTCTTTCAACGAAACATGGAAAGTCTCCTAAAGTCAATTCCAAGAATGGTGGTTTTTCAAGACGACATCCTCATCACGGGTTGTGATACGGAAGAACACCTCCACAACCTGGAGGAGGTGCTACGCAGACTGGACCGGGTAGGTCTGCGACTGAAAAAGGCGAAGTGCGTCTTCCTAGCTCCAGAGGTAGAATTCCTGGGGATGAGGGTAGCAGCAGACGGGATCAGACCTACTGCGTCCAAAACGGAAGCGATCCAGAGAGCACCCAGACCCTGTAACACGACGGAGCTGCGTTCGTTCCTGGGGCTCCTGAACTATTTTGGTAACTTTCTTCCCAAATTGAGCACGCTGTTAGAGCCGCTACATGTGCTCCTATGCAAAGGTCGCGAATGGGTCTGGGGGGACAGCCAGGAAAGGGCTTTTGATAGAGCACGCAATTTATTATGCTCCAACATTCTGTTTACGCTTATTGACCCATGCAAGAAACTTGTTTTAACGTGCGATGCGTCGTCCTGTGGGGTCGGGTGTGTGTTGCAGCATGTTAATGCCAAGGGTCAGTTACAGCCGGTAGCTTATGCCTCCAGAAGTCTGTCCCAGGCAGAAAAGGGCTACGGGCTGGTAGAAGAGGAAGCACTTACATGTGTATATGCAGTAAAAAAAATGCACCAGTACCTGTTGGGCAGGAAATTTGAGCTGGAGACAGATCACAAACCCCTAATGTCCCTTTTAGCCGACAACAAGGCCATAAATGCAAATTTGTCGCCCCGCATACAGAGGTGGGCGCTCACGTTAGCCGTTTATGGCTATACAATTCGGCACAGACCGGGCACTGAAAACTGCGCCGATACACTCAGCAGGCTCCCACTAGCCACCACGGAGGGGGCAACAGAGCATGCTGCTGAGATGGTCATGGCTGTTGAAGCTTTCGAAAGCGAAGGCTCACCTGTGACAGCCCGTCAGATCAAACTCTGGACAAATAGAGACCCGCTACTGTCCTTAGTCAAGAAATGTGTCCTGCATGGGGACTGGGCGGCCACGTATGGGGCATGCCCTGAGGAATTTAAACCATTTCACAGGCGCAAGGATGAACTCTCGATTCAGGCCGATTGCCTACTATGGGGAAACCGAGTAGTCATGCCCCAGATGGGCAGAGAGGCGTTGATCCGAGAACTCCACAATGAGCACCCGGGCATTGTCATGATGAAGGCAATTGCCAGGTAACATATTTGGTGGCCAGGGATAGATGCAGACCTGGAACTTTGTGTTCGCAGGTGCAACACGTGTGCCCAGCTGGGCAATGCGCCCAGGGAAGCTCCCCTTAGCTCTTGGTCCTGGCCCACCAAGCCATGGTCACGCATCCATGTGGACTCCCCCATGTGGGAAAAATGTTTTTGGTTGTAGTAGACGCCTACTCCAAATGGATCGAGTGTGACATTCTCAATTCAAGCACATCCTCTGCCACGGTAGAAAGTCTACGGGCAATGTTCGCAGCCCATGGTCTACCGGACATCTTGGTCAGCGACAATGGCCCGTGCTTTACAAGCATTGAATTCTGGGACTTCATGGCAGGATATGGTATCAACCATGTCAGAACGGCACCGTTCAAGCCGGCCTCAAACGGCAGGAGGAATAATCAAACAGGGGATGCTCAGAATCCAAGGGCGTTCCCTACAAAGCCGCTTATCAAGCCTTCTATTGGCCAATAGATCCCGACCACACTCGCTCACAAGAGTTCCACCCGCAGAGCTGCTAATGAAAAGGACGCTCAAAACCAGGTTATCCCTTATACACCCCACCATGAAAGAAATTGTTGAGAGCAGGCGCCGGTCACAATGTGACTACCATGACGGGAATGCAAGGGCGCGATGTATTGATGTCAATGACCCTGTCTTTGTCCTCAACTACGCTGCAGGGCCCAAATGGCTCGCAGGCACTGTGATTGCCAAAGAGGGGAATAGGATTCTGGTAGTTAAGCTTACCAATGGACAAATCTGCTGCAAACACGTGGATCAAACAAAAAGGAGGTTCAGCAACCCCATAGAAGAAGCAGAAGAAGAATATGATGTAGAGTTCACTCCACCACAGGTGACCGAACACCGGAACCAAGTGGAGGAGAGCCCAGTCACTGTGGGCAGTCCGGACAGGCCTGAGGCACTGCAAACAGCAGACACTCAGGCCAGCGCCCAACGACCAGAGCCCCAACTCAGGCGCTCTACAAGGGAGCGTAAACCACCAGAGAGACTTAACCTGTGATCCCAATAAGACTTTGGGGGAGGTGATGTCATGTATTCAACTGTCATTGTAATCCATGTATAAACTGACCTAAGTTGTACACCATGAGAACACTGACCACTAGGTGGTGAACTTGTGGGAGACACTCCTAACCTGGACTTTCAGGTATAAAAGGTGAAGCTCCACCCATCTTCTCCACTTCAGTGCTGGAATAAAGGTTGCTGTTCACAGAGTGACCTTCTCTCTAGTATGGGCCTCGTGTGCATTTGTACTGTATAGTAAGGACATATTAAACGCAGCCTGGTTGCACATTGCACAGGAGGGTACAAGCAGGGATGTGGTCAGGAGGACCTGGCTGCAGTGGTGCAAACCTTTCAATGATTTCAGCAGATCATGAAACGTTACTGCAAAGCCACACTCAACATCATCCTGCTGTGCCACTCATCACATCCCCATCACTCTGCCTTCCCGACCCTACTCCTGCACATCCTTACACCAACTTACCTTGCACCTCCACCTATCCCTCTCTATCTATCCACATTATCACATCCCCATCTCAATAGCCACCCCTCTCAGCCACCCTCATCCTAGTCCAATCAAAACAACTAACAACACACAAGGATATGCATTTGGGTTTTATCACCAATGTTCATATAACGTTTCTGTTGCTGTGTTGTCAAACATTGAAATCTTTATTTTCAACACTTTGCCTTCTTGGACAGATTTGTGTGCACCTTTGGAAGTGGCTTAGTGAGTTTCAGTGAATGGTGAGACATAGCGGTACCCCCCGCAATGGTGATGAATGTGAAGGAAAGGCTTGGGCATTGTAGGAATGCTCGATGATGTTGGCGTGGGTGATGCCAACCTAGCGCATCATGTGGCAGCCAGGGTGTGCAGCGTCAAGTGAAGTAAATCTGGCCATGGTGAGGCCATCCCTGGCCTCCCGGTTAGCAATGTGGCCGGGTGCTGATGCCCTGTGTCCTGTGCAGCATCAGGTGATTGCAGAGAAGGTTGGTGCTGTTGTTGGTGATGCGGTATGCTTAGTGATGTTGGTGTTGAGGCAAATCGTGGTGGGATTCTGAGGACCAAGGTGAGATTTTTATCAAGGGCACTGATGCTGCTGGAATAGATGGCAGATGAGGTTGAGATGAAGAAGTGATCTGTCAATGGTGAGAGAGGTTGTTCCAAGGCAGTGACAGTGGATAGAGAGTTTACTCCAAACATTTCCAACCTGCATAAAGCTCAAATTTGTCTTCCAAATCCTGAAGACTCCAGCTTCTCAGATTGGAAAGTGAAAAGCTGTGAAATGGTAGCTTTTATACCACATTTTCAACTGTCAACTATTCAGAAGAATGGATATTGCTGGAGCACCCTTTTACCTGATGTGATCCCTGAGCATGTGAACCTCATGAAAAAGCTGGAAAAATGGTAAGTACAGCGCAAAATGGCATTTAAATGCCTTTTAACAATCTCTTAATGATCCAAATTGCCTCCCTCGCCACTTGGTGTCGGGTCTGTTAAGTGCTGGCAGACCCAACACATTGGAGACTAGTGTGGAGGTGGGTAGATAGTGAGCTCCCAACCCACTGTCAATTATTTCTATTTTGACAGCTGACCTGCCTCCGATCACGCTCTCTCGGCGCTGGTAAAATTCCAGCCGAAATGTATAGAAAACACTATTTCAAATTAAAATGTCAGAGTAGGACAAGGAGCCACAGGGTCAAACTAGTGAAAAGCAAATTTAGGACTGATGCCAGCAAGTTCTTCATACAAACATGTGTATTGTACTTCCAGATTGTTTTGAGGTTGGAAAAATCTTGAAGTCATTTCAAAGATGCTATGTTGGGGGCGGAGGAAAGAAAGAAAGAAAGACTTACATTTATATAGCACCTTTCACAACCTCAGGACTTTCTAAAGTGCTTCAGAGCCAATGAAATACTTTTTCTGGTGCAGTCACTCTTATAATGTAGGAAAAATGGCAGCCAATTTGCACACAGCAAAGTCCCACAAACAGCAATGTATTAATGACCAAATAATCTGTTTTTTTTAGTGATGTTGGTTGAGGGATAAATATTGGCCAGGACAACAGGGATAACTCCCCTACTCTTCTTCAAAATAGTGCGGTGGGATCTTTTACATCCACGCGTTTCTTTTTAACCTTTCATCTGAAAGACGGCATGTCCGACAGTGCAGCATTCCCACAGTACTACATTGGAGTGTCAACCTAGATATACTGCTCAAGTCTCAGGAGCGGGACTTGAACGCACAAGCTTCTGACTCAGATGTGACAATTCTATCACTGGGCCTCGGCTGTGGGAAACTAGGTTTCTGTAAAGGAATGAGGTAAATAGAGCCAAATGGTCTTGCTCATCCTTATCTATTCTGTAATCTTATGATTTTTTTTACAAGTTAGCTTCAATGAGTTATTGCAACAAATAATACAAAACTGGAAATCAACTCTACAATAATGAACTAATGAGGTCAACAGTATCTATATTTAACGAAACAAGAATTCAGTGGCTGGAAGTGTCACATGTCTACCAGAACCATCCACGAAGTGAAACTGAGAGACATAAAGGATCTGAAAGAGTACAGTAATATCTGGGCTGGCTCTTATGCTATTGTACGTGCCAGCTGTGCTAACTTGGTATCACTCATCTCTGAATCAGAAGGTTGTGGGTTTCAGCCTAACTACTAACCTGAGTATTATGTTTTCAGTACGACATCACAAACACATATAGGCTCTAAGATGGCTGATAACTTCAGAAAGTCTGTCAGGTGACTCCCTCTTTATTGTTGTAAACAGCAATGGCTGCAATGCCACAGTAGTCCACTGGGTGGAGCTATATATATTAAACTTCTCCCCCCTCAATGAAGAAGTAATTATAAAAACATAACAAACAATCATCAAACATAACTTGCATGGTTATACATAACAAAGAATATGGGCTTATTTTGCCATATTTACAAATCAAGCTGAACCACTTGTTTTCTGTTTCAAAGAGGATACCTTCGTTCTTGAACAAAACCTTCCAAACATGGTGTCGAACTTAGACTCATTCAAGGCTGATCCTGAGGAAAGTTTTCCTCCAAGGGATGTCCTTGATTTACATCTGAACTCTCTATAACTTCAGACTGTTTGTCTGCCTGACTCGGACTCAGACTGAAATTCTGACTTTTTTTCTTGGACTTGTTTCCAGTACATTTGATGCAGAATATGCTACTGGTACTTTACTTGTATCAAAACTATCTGATGAGTCAGAAATAATCGAATCATTCCAAACTTCAACTCCTTCCATGTCTGTAGGTAAAATATAATCAATGTGAACAAACCTAACCTGTCCATGATCAAATATCTTGACCAAATATATGCGAGGACCACATATCTTCACCATTCTTCCTGGTAACCACTTTAACCATTTCTGATTTAATTTCACGCTTCTCTCTTTTACTCTACCTCTATCATGATTCTCTTTCTGTCTTAATTGTTTCTCTTCTACGGACTGTGCCAAGTTTGGTTTTAACAATGAGGATCTGGTTTGTGGCTGTCGTTTGAGAAACAACTCTGCTGGTAGTTCTACCAGTAATTGTATGAGGAGTATTACGATATGTAATTAGAAAATTAGCCAATTAGTCGTTTCTTTGGATTTGGATCCAACACCTGTTTGATGAGGGCACGTTGTACAATTTGTACAGTGCGCTCTGCTGCACCATTTGAAGCAGGATGGTACGGTGGAACCTTGGTATGTTTCACACCATTTTTGCTTGTGAACTATGCAAATTTTTCTGAACAAAATTGTGGTCCATTATCAGAAACAATTTCTTCTGGGAGGCCAAATGAAGAAAATAATCTTTGCAAACTGTCGAATGTTTTACTTGTTATTTTCCGCATTGGAAACACCTCGATCCACTTCGAATGGCTATCAATCACAATGAACAACTGTTGTCCTTCTAGCTCAGTAAAATCGATATGTAACCTTTGCCACACCCTGGGAGGCCATTTCCATGGCTGTAATAGTGCTGATGGTAGTTTCTTGCTTACTGATTGACATGTCGTACACTGACTGATGATGCACTCTATATCTTTATTTAGTCCTGGCCACCATAAGTAACTGCGTGCAAAACTCTTGGTCAAGCACATTCCCAGGTGCTGATCATGAAGATCTCCAAATAATTTGGACCTGAATTTATTTGGTATAACCATTCTTGTACCCCACATGATACAATCTTTATCGACTGATAATTCATTCCTATGAATGAAGAATGGATGAATATCTTTGTCTGTTACCTGGTTTGGCCAGCCATTTGCGATGTAATCATACACCATTGACATAACTGGGTCACGTTTGGTTGCTCTACCAATCTCTGCAGCTGTGACTGGCAGTTCATCAATGTATGAAAAATAGAACACTTCTTCCCTTGTGATGGAGAAGGCAATAAAAACATAGAAATTTACAGTGCAGAGGGAGGCCATTTCATCCCTGTCATCCCATTTCATCCCATACAATTGTACATCCCTGTCTGGCATAAAAATAAAAAAGGGAAGGTGGCTCAACCGTGGCTATCAAGGGAAATCAGGGGTAGTATTAAAGCCAAGGAAGTGGCATACAAATTGGCCAGAATAGCAACGAACCCAGGAACTGGGAGAAATTTAGAACTCAGCAGAGGAGGACAAAGGGTTTGATTAGGGCAGGGAAAATAGAGTACGGGAGGAAGCTTGCAGGGAACATTAAAACGGATTGCAAAAGCTTCTATAGATATGTAAAGAAAAAAAGGTTAGTAAAGACAAATGTAGGTCCCCTGCAGTCAGAATCAGGGCAAGTCATAACGGGGAACAAAGAAATGGCAGATCAATTGAACAAGTACTTTGGTTCGATATTCACTAAGGAGGACACAAACAACCTTCCGGATATAAAAGGGGTCAGGGGGTCTAGTAAGAAGGAGGAACTGAGGGAAATCCTTATTCGTCGGGAAATTGTGTTGGGGAAATTGATGGGATTGAAGGCCGATAAATCCCAGGGCCTGATGGTCTGCATCCCAGAGTACTTAAGGAGGTGGCCTTGGAAATAGCGGATGCATTGACAGTCATTTTCCAACATTCCATAGACTCTGGATCAGTTCTTATGGAGTGGAGGGTAGCCAATGTAACCCCACTTTTTAAAAAAGGAGGGAGAGAGAAAACAGGGAATTATAGACCGGTCAGCCTGACATCAGTAGTGGGTAAAATGAGGGAATCAATTATTAAGGATGTCATAGCAGCGCATTTGGAAAGAGGTGACATGATAGGTCCAAGTCAGCATGGATTTGTGAAAGGGAAATCATGCTTGACAAATCTTCTGGAATTTTTTGAGGATGTTTCCAGTAGAGTGGACAAGGGAGAACCAGTTGATGTGGTGTATTTGGACTTTCAGAAGGCTTTCGACAAGGTCCCACACAAGAGATAAATGTGCAAAATTAAAGCACATGGGATTGGGGCTAGCATGCTGACGTGGATTGAGAACTGGTTGGCAGACAGGAAGCAAAGAGTAGAAGTAAATGGGTACTTTTCAGAATGGCAGGCAGTGACTAGTGGGGTACCGAAAGGTTCTGTGTTGGGGCCCCAGCTGTTTACATTGTACATTAATGATTTAGACGAGGGGATTAAATGTAGTATCTCCAAATTTGCGGATGACACGAAGTTGGGTGGCAGTGTGAGCTGCGAGGAGGATGCTATGAGGCTGCAGAGTGACTTGGATAGATTAGGTGAGTGGGCAAATGCATGGCAGATGAAGTATAATGTGGATAAATTTTACCACTTTGGTAAAAACAGAGAGGCAGAATATTATCTGAATGGTGACAGATTAGGAAAAGGGGAGGTGCAACGAGACCTGGGTGTCATGGTACATCAGTCATTGAAGGTTGGCATGCAGGTACAGCAGGCGGTTAAGAAAGCAAATGGCATGTTGGCCTTCATAGCGAGGGGATTTGAGTACAGGGGCAGGGAGGTGTTATTACAGTTGTACAGGGCCTTAGTGAGGCCACACCTGGAGTATTGTGTACAGTTTTGGTCTCCTAACTTGAGGAAGGACATTCTTGCTATTGAGGGAGTGCAGCGAAGGTTCACCAGACTGATTCCCGGGATGGTGGGACTGACATATCAAGAAAGATTGGATCAACTGGGCTTGTATTCACTGGAGTTCAGAAGAATGAGAGGATCTCATAGAAACGTTTAAAATTCTGACGGGTTTAGACAGGTTAGATGCAGGAAGAATGTTCCCAATGTTGGGGAAGTCCAGAACCAGGGGTCACAGTCTAAGGATAAGGGGTAAGCCATTTAGGTCCGAGATGTGGAGAAACTTCTTCACCCGGAGAGTGGTGAACCTGTGGAATTCTCTACCACAGAAAGTTGTTGAGGCCAATTCACTAAATATATTCAAAAAGGAGTTAGATGTAGTCCTTACTACCAGGGGGATCAAGGGGTATGGCGAGAAAGCAGGAATGGGGTACTGAAGTTGCATGTTCAGCCATGAACTCATTGAATGGCGGTGCAGGCTCGAAGGGCCGAATGACCTACTCCTGCACCTATTTTCTATGTTTCTATGTTTCTATTTCGGCCCATCGTGTCTGCGCTGGCTGACAAAGAGCCGCACGGCTCTCGGTCAACAGCCCTGAAGATTACATATAACCATATGAACAATGAACAATGGCGGAAAGGTAAGGAGCACCCAGCCCAACCAGTCCGCCCCACACAACTGCGACACCCCTTAACTGAAGCATTCTACACTCCACCCCAACCAGAGCTACGTGATCTCCTGGGAGAGGCAAAAACCAGATAAAAACCCAGCCAATTTGGAGGAAAAAAATCTGGGAAAATTCCTCTCTGACCCATCCAGGCGATCGAAGCTAGTCCAGGAGATCACCCGGGCCGTATTCGATTCCCTGCAGTACTTACCATCATATCTGTGCCAGCCAACAAGAGGTTATCCAGTCTAATCCCAATTACCAGCTCTAGGTCCGTAACCCTGCAGTTACTTTAAGTGCCCATCCAACCATCTTTTAAATGTGGTGAGGGTTTCTGCATCCACTACTCTTCCAGGCAGCGAGTTCCAGATCCCCACAACCCTCTGCGTAAAGAAGCCCCCGCCCTCAAATCTCCTCTAAACCTTCCACCAACCATCTTAAAACTATGCTACCTCGTAATTGACCCCTCCACCAAGGGAAATAGGCCCTTGCTATCCACTATATCCAGGCCCCTCAATATTTTGTACACCTCAATGAGGTCTCCTCTCAACCTCCTCTGCTTTAATGAGAACAAACCCAGCCTATCCAATCTGTCCTCATAACTAAGATTCTTCATACCAGGCAGCATCCTAGTAAATCTCCCTTGCACCCTCTCTAGTGCAATCACGTCCTTCCTATAATACGGCGACCAGAACTGCACGCAGTATTCCAGCTGTGGTCTAACCAGAGTATTGTACAATTTAAGCATAATCTCCCTGCTCTTATATTCTATGCCTCGGCCAATAAAGGCAAGCATTCCGTATGCCTTCTTAACCACCTTATCCACCTGGGCTGTTACTTTCAAGGATCTTTTGTTCATCAACACTATTAAGTGGCGTACCGCTTAATATGTATACCCTTTTCTTATTAGCCCTCCCAAAGTGCATTACCTCACACTTCTCCAAATTAAATTCCATTTGTCACTGCTCTGCCCACCTGACCAGTAGATTGATAACCCCCTGCAGTCCATGACTTTCCTCTTCATTATCAACCACACAGCCAAATTTAGTGTTGTCTGCAAACTTCTTAAACATACACCCTGTATTCAAATCTAAATCATTGATATATACCACAAAAAGCAAGGGACCCAGTACTGAGCCCCGCGGAACCCCAGTAGAAACAGCCTTCCAGTCACAAAAACATCCATCAACTATTACCCTTTGCTTCCTACCTCTAAGCCAATTTTGGATCCAACTTGCCACTTTCCCTTGGATCCCATGGGCTTTAACCTTCATGACCAGTCTACCTTATAGGGACCTTATCAAAAGCTTTGCTAAAGTCCATATACACCACATCGTACGCACTACCCTCATCGACCCTCTTGGTTACCTCCTCAAAAAATTCCATCAGGTTAGTCAAACACGAACTTCCCTTAACAAATCCGTGCTGACTGTTCCTTTCCAAATGTAGATTTAACCTGTCTTTCAGGATTTTTTTCCAATAATTTTCCCACCACTGAGGTTAGATTGACAGGCCTGTAGTTACTCGGCCTATCCCTTTCTCCCTTCTTAAACAAGGGTACTACATTAGCAGTCCTCCAATCCTCCGGCACCAGGCCCAAATCCAAAGAGAACTGGAAAATGATTTTCAAGGCCTCTGCTATTTCCTCTTTTACTTCGCTCAACAGCCTGGGATGCATTTCATCAAGGCCTGGGGACTTATGTACTTTTAAAGCTGCTAAACCCCTTAATACTTCCTCTCTCACTATGTTTATTTCATCCAGAATATCACACTCTTCCTCGATAGCATTATCTGCATTGCCCCTTTCCTTTGTGAAAACAGATGCAAAGTATTCATTAAGAACCTTACCAACATCTTCCGCCTCCACACAACGATTATTCATGGTCTCTATTAGGCCCTACCCTTTCTTTAGTTACCCTCTTACTCTTAATATATTTATAGAACATCTTTGGCTTTTCCTTAATCTAGACATAGCATCATCATTACTGTGATCTGCTGATCGTCTGTATTCAATATCATATGTATATGCTACAAAATCAAAGCCCACCTCTGTATTCGGGCTTTGATTTTGGATGAAGGATTGCTGTCAGGGGCTTATGGTCCATAACAATGGTAAACTTACAACCATACAAATATTTGTGGAACTTCTTGACCCCAAAAATTAATGCCAAAGCTTCTCTTTTGACTTGCGCATACTTAGGCTCACTGGCACTGAGAATGCGTGAAGCAAAAGCAATTGGTCTCTCCTTCCTACTATGTAGCACATGAGAGATCACTGCCCCAACTCCATACGGAGAGGCATTACATGCTAGCTTGATCTCCTTAGCTATGTCATACTGAACTAACATGGTGCTCTCTACCAATTTGCTTTTACACTCCTTGAATGCTGTGTCGCATTCTTCTGACCACTTCCAATGGTCCTGTTTTTTCAATAGTTCATTCAGTGGATGTAACACTGTAGCCAAAGTTGGTAGGAACTTCCCATAATAGTTCAAAAGACCCAAAAATGATTGAAGTTCAGTGACATTCTTGGGAGTGGGTGCATTTCTGATTTCATCCAGCTTTCCCTTGGTTGGATGTAAACCATCTTTGTCTACTCTCTGCCCTAAGTACTCCACTGAGTTTTGAAATAACTCACACTTGCGAGCAGTCACTCGTACTCCGTGCTTCTCTAACCGTTTGAGGACTTCATTCAATATGTTATGATGAATTTGCTTGTTTGGTGTTGAAATTAGTATGTCATCTAAATAACATACTACCCCTTCAATACCTTGCAAAATCTGGTTCATCACCCCTTGGAATATGGCAGGGGTGGAAGACACTCCAAATGGTAGCGTATTAAATTGATATAAGCCTAGATGAGTATTTATAGTCAAGCATGACTTGGACTCCTCATCTAGTTCAAGTTGTAAGTAGGCATTCGTAAGATCTAACTTTGAGAAGATCTGACCCCCTGTCAGTATTGTGGACAACTCTTCTATATTCGGCAATGTATTGGGGACATTACCCTCTAGAACCTGGTTTACGGTTACTTTACAATCACCACACGATCTTACCTTACCATCGAACTTGGGTACAACAACAATGGGTGTAGCCCAATTACATAGATCTATCTTAGAGATAATGTTCTCAGTCTCTGGTCTTTTGACTTCTTGCTCAACTCTCTCCTTGAGCGCATATAGTACGGGACGTGGCTTGCAGTAAACTGGTCTAGCGTCCTTCTGTAGCCTGACACTCGCTTTGAAGCCTTGGATCGGACTGCCTGATTCACAGAACACCTTCGGATACTTCTTGATGACATCATTCTTTGATGCAAATCTTGTTTCAACATGAAAAATGTCATTCCAATCCAGCTTCAGTGATCCCAACCAATTTCTTCTGAATAAGGCAGGCTTGTCTCCTGCCACTACTAAGAGAGGCAAGCTCTGAAATTGATCTTTGTATTTCACCGGTACAGTAATACGACCTACCACAAGAATGTTCTCTTCTGAGTAGCCTCGCAGCTCTATGTTGGATTTCTCCAATGAGAAATCATGCAATTTGTCGAGGTATAGTGATTCCGGTACTACACTCGTGGATGTACCAGTGTCGATTTCCAGGGTATCTTGTTTCCTGCAACATCTACGTCGATGATGATACTTTTCAAATCGCTGTTAGATACCCTCGTGCTCCTGATGATGTGTATCTCTAAAACCTCCTCGTCCTGTTGTTTTTCTGATCACTTCCAATGGACCTGTAGTCTCTGGGGATTTCTACTTATAGCTTTGAAAGTTGGTTTACTCTTCAGTCAGCATGCCTTCGCAAGACACCCAGTTTTCCTGCAGAAGAAACAATCTGCCTTCACATATGGACAACTTTAAGCAATGTGTTGTCCCAGGCACCAATAGCAGGACTTCAATGCTCTATTACCATTGCCAGTTGCTGAGACCTTGGGGCCTAACTGCCTTTTACTTTTAATCTGCAGGCGATTCACCTCGGTTGTGTGAAGACTGGAAATCGTACGAAATTCTCGGGAATATTGGTCGGCGATGTCCATTGACATAGCTGTCTGACAAGCTAAATCAAAAGTCAAATTAGGAGTTGTTCATAACTTTCTTCTGATCGCATCATTTTTCATCCCACAAAGTGGTCACGCAATGCTCGGTCCTGAAAGTTTCCGAAATTACAGTGAATAGATACCTTTTTTAATGTAACAATGTACTCATTGATACTTTCTTTGGTTAACTGATCTCGTATTCTGAAACGATAACTTTCAGCAATTTCCAGTGGCTCAGGACTGTAGTGCTGTTAGAATCTGCTTAAGTAATGTGTCCTTTAACTTGACAGGCATAAGCAAATTTTTCAGGATTTCATATACCTCGGACCCTGTTTCAGTTACGAAAATAGCAAGTTTTCTTTCCAACACCACCCAGTTATGGTTTTCATCATCGGGGACTTCGATGATACTATTTGCAGTGAAAAACATTTCTAGCCACTCCACATATGCTCTGAAACTTTCACGGTCACGTTGAAACTCCCCCAAGTGCCCTATTATTCCCATAAGCGCAGCCATCTGGACTCTGGCAGTTCAGCCAAGTGTGCTTGTAATTTACCTTGGATTTGTAGCTGTTAATCAAAATAGAGAAGTTCTCAAAGTCGCTCTGTCAGATGGCTGAATCATCCACCAACAAAAATTTCAGTTAGATTATCCTATCCTTCTTCGCCAAGGTTATGTTTTTGGTACGACATCACAAACACACATATGATCTAAGATGGCTGATAACTTCAGGAAGCCTGTCAGGTGACTCCCTCTTTAATGTTGTAAACAGCAATGGCTGCAATGACACAGTAGTCCACTAGGTGAAGTTTTATACATTACACTGAGTACGTTATCTGGGCTGATACTTGAGGGTAGAATTGAGGGAATGCTACATTATCAGAGGTGCTGTTTCTGAGATGAGCTGTTAGGCTGAGGTCCTTTTTGCATGTTCAGATGGACTTAAAAGATTCCACGACACTGTTTGAAGGAGAGCAGGGAGTTCTTATGGCTGCTTTCTTCCTGCAACCAAAACAACCAAAGGCAGAATACTTGGCCATTTGCTGTTTGTAAGTCCTCACTACATGCAAATTGTTATTAATAATAATAATAACTTTTATTTATATAGCGCCTTTAATGTATTAAATGTCCTAAGGTGCTTCATTCACAACAGTCTTACAACATGTTAGATATTGACAAGGGAGGGAAAGAGAGAAAAAGCAGGAGAAGGAAGTGTAAAAGAGGTTAATGGCTCGGGTCCGAAGCGGCAGCCAAAATACGCATTCTGAGAGATGTGAATAGGCGTTATATAAATATAAATCCCTTTTTTGTTCTTTACCAGGTCTTGCACAGTTCCTTCTTCCTGCAATCCCATTCCGTTGAAATCAAGACTCATCTGCTACTTTCATTTATTCTTACTCAGGATCTCCAATCTCTGGACCTCCTCGCTTTCCACAGTCTTCCCTTCCTTCTATAATCTGCAGACTTCTGAAATGCAAGCTTGGTGCCTGCTGCCTGTTCCTGATTATCTCAGGATCTCTCCTGCTTTGAATTTTGTTGGAGTCCTGCACTAAAGACCTTGGCCCATCACTTGAATGTTTAACAAAGAAAAGGTTTTATTAACTTTTTGACCAAAGTAAAGCATTTGGGACCTGAGAATACACTGTGGGATATGAGCAAATAATGCTTAATAGCACCCTCTGGAATTCCTCTCTTTGCTGTTTCAGTGCATGTGTTAACCTAGTTATTTAAAATGTTAAAATAGCAGAGAGAGACATTTTAGATGAATATGGCACTGAAAGGTGAGGAGATTAGCGTACTAGGGATTAAAATACATATTGCGAGTGCAAGTGTAGGTAGATAAAGCTGTAGCAGTTTGTATTTTATAAATAGAGCCATCTATACAAGGGTAAAGAAGTAATGATACATTTATACAAGGCTTTTATTGGGCTACAGTTGGCGTACTGTGTGCAGTTTTAGACATCCGATTATTGAAAGAATGTTAAGGCCATACAGTGTCAGCCATAGTTCAGTTGGTCGCCCCTGAGTCAGAAGGTTGTGGGTTAAAGTCCTCACTCCTTGAGAATTGAACACAAAAATCTTGGCTGACACTCCAGTGTAGTACTGAGGAACTGCTGTACTGGTGGAGGTGCCGTCTTTCAGATGAGATGTTAAACCGAGGCCCTGTCTGCTCGCTCAAATGGACGTAAAAGATCCCATGGCACTATTTCAAACAAGAGCAGGGGAGTTCTCCCTGGTGTCCTGGCCAATATTTATCCCTCAATCAACATCTAAAATAGATTATCTGGTCATTATCACATTGTTGTTTGTGAGAGCTTTTTGTGCACAAATTGGCTGCTGTGTTTCTTACATTACAATAGTGACTACCATTCAAAAAGCACTTCATTGGTTGTAAAGCACTTTGGGACATCCAGTGGTCGTGAAAGGTGCTATATAAATACAAGTCTTTTTTTTTAAAGGAACGTACAATGTAGATTTGCCAGGGTGATACCAGAAACTAATGAGACAAGCAGAGACTTGAGATACTGGAACTATTTCCATTAGATACAGAGAAGGCTGAGAGGAGATTTAGTAGAGTAGTTAAAATTAGGATGGGCTTTGATAGATTGATAAAGAAAGACTATTTCCTCTTGTTGGGGAGTCAGTGATGAGGGGTCATCAATTTAAACTTGCCACAAGAAAGGGAGGTTAGGAGAATTAATTTTATCCAAGAGCTATTGGAACATGGAATGCTTTGTCACAGGGAATGGTTGTAGCCAGAGCTGGATTAACCCATAGGTTAATATGGCTGGTAAGCCTTAGGCCCTCATGTTTTTTAGGCCCTCATCTTTAGGCCCTAATTTTTATATAATTAACCCTAAATCTTTGTCACAAGGTTGGTTAAACAATATCATATATCACATTCAGCAACAAGGAAGCCTTCAGAGTTAATACATTCTTCACAATCATTGACAAACTGAAGAGTGCATTAGAATATCGAATCATGGCCTATGCCGATATTGACAAGACCTTTGGTGTCCTGGCAAATTGTTCACATAATATGTCAAGCTCCCAAGTCAGTGACGGTATCAGACGCTTATGTCAGAAATATCCAGTTGATCTCCCAGTAGATTTTACAAAATAATTTTTCCAATTTGATCAAAGAACAGAGGATGAGAGTAGGTCTATGTGGATGTGCCGTGTAATCATTGAATCCAATGTGATGGAGTTTTCTCAAATGTAGAAACTGCATTACGGCTGTATTTGTCATTAATGGTCACTAATTGTAGTGGAGAACATTCCTTCTCTCTTCTCAAAAGGATAAAAATGTCTTACGATCCACCATGAATCAGGAACATCTTGCTGCTTTGTCTCTTTTCAGCATTGAGTGAAATTGTCAGGTCTTTAAATTTTTATGATATTATTCACGACTTTGCCACAGCTAAGGACAGGAAGAAACCAGTCTTTGAAGAGATGTAATCAGATAATTTTTTGTTTGATATTGTTTAAGCAAGGAAGAAACCAATCTCTGCTTGAGCTGTATGCTGTTTTTTTTATAATGTATATAGCTTTGATTTTTTAATTTGTTCCACAGTCAAGGCCAGGAACTTATCAGTCTTTGTTTGAAAATATGTATTCAGAGAATGTTTTGTTTGATATCACAGTTTAAAGCCAGGAAGAAACCATTCTCTGTTTGAATTGTATGCTGTTTTTTAATGTACATAGTTTTGATTTTTGTTAGTTGTTAAATTTGGATAAATATACAATTATATTTGTTTGATGACTTTCTGAATTGTATGCAGTATATAGTACATATATAGGCCCTTCCCTCCTATCAGCCTTAGGCCCCTCACAGCCTTAATCGGCACTGGTTGTAGCAGAGATTGTTGCATCTTCTAAAGGAAAATTGGATAAATATTTGACGTAAAGGAAGATACAGGGCTATGGGGAACGAGCAGGGCTATGAGGTTAGTTTTGAATTGGTCCAACAAAGAATTGATACATTCATGGGTCGAATGGCCTCCTTCAGTCATGTAAATTTTTACAGTTCTGTGTTTTAAGCATTGATCTGCTCGTATCCCATGACATAGTTTTAGGACTCTCTCATTGAATGATAGGAAGCCTGACTCTTCTGTCACAATACAGATTCAGTACACATATTGCAAGTTGAATAAAATTACATCAACCTAGTTAGAACAAACTCTGACATCCGCCGGGACAGTTTAGTTGAAGTATGTACCAAAGAAAGAAAGACTTGCATTTACATTGCGCCTTTCATGACCTCAGGACATCCCAAAGTGCTTTACACACAATGAAGTACCTTTGAAGTGTAGTCACTGTGATAACGTAAGTAATTTACACACAGCAAGCTCCCACAAACAGCAAAAAGATAATGACCAGATATTCTGTTTTAGTGATGTTGGTTGAGGAATAAATATTAGCCAGGACACCGGGGAGAATTTTGCTGCTCTTCTTCGAAATAGTGCCATGGGATCGTTTACATCCACCTGAGAGGGCAGACAGGGCGTCGGTTTAATGTCTCATCTGAAAGACAGCATCTCTGACAGTGCAGCATTCCCTCAGCACTGCACTGGCGTGTCAGCCTAGATTTTGTGCTCAAGTTTCTGGAGTGGGACTTGAACCCACAACCTTCTGGCTCAGAGCCAAAAGTGCCAGGGCTGGGTGTTAGCTCACCCACCAAGTATTTGGAGCAGTTGATCTCACTTTTACTGCAGCTATAAATCTTTAGTTGCAGAAAAGAGGGATATAAGCGGCTTATGATCAGTTTCCAATTCAAATTTGATCCCGAACACATATTGATGCATTTTCTTTACCCCGTAAACACACGCAAACGCTTCTTTTTCAATCATACTGTAGACCCTCTCGGCCTTAGACTGACTTCTGGATGCATAAGCAACCGGTTGTAATTTCCCAAATTCAATAGCTTGTTGCAATACACATCCGACCCCGTACGACAACACATCACATGGTAGTACCAAATGTTTACGTAGATCGTACAACACAAGCAATTTGTTTGAACATAACAGCTTTCTAGCTTTCTCAAAGGCATTTTCTTGGCTTTTACCCCATACCCATTCATCTCCTTTGCACAGTAAAGAGTGCAGGGGTTCTAACAATGTGCTAAGACCCGATAAAAAGTTACCAAAATACCAGGAGACCTAGAAACGACCACAGCTCCATCACTTTCTGTGGTCTTGGTGTGTTCTTGATTGCCTCCGTCTTCGAATCGGTGGGCCTGATACTGTCCGCTGCAATTCTTCTTCCCAGGAACTCCACTTCAGGCACCAGGAAAACGCACTTCGAGCGTTTTAGCCTGAGCCTCACATGATTAAGCCGACTAAGAACCTCCTCCAGGTTCTGCAGATGCTTGACGGTGTCCCGACCTGTAACTGAGATGTCGTCCTGGAAGACCACGGTGCGTGGGACCGACTTCAGCAAGCTTTCCATGTTCCTCTGGAATATCGCCGTGGCCGATCAAATCCCAAACGGGTGTCTATTGTAAATGAAGAGACCTTTGTGTGTGTTGATGCAGGTGAGACCCTTCGATGAATCTTCCAGCTCCTGTGTCATGTAGGCCGAGGTCAAGTCCAGCTTCGTGAACGTTTTCCCTCCCGCCAGCGTCGTAAATAGGTCATCTGCCTTTGGTAGCAGGTATTGATCCTGCAGGAAGAAACGATTGATAGTTACTTTGTAATCACCACAGATTCAGATGGTGCCGTCTCCCTTGAGGACTGGAACAATCGGACTGGCCCACTCATTGAATTCGATTGGCGAAATGATGCCCTCTCGTTGCAGCCTGTCCAGCTCGATCTCCACCCTCTCTCTCATCATGTACGGTTATGCTTTCGCCTTGTGATGGATGGGTTGCGCCCCCGGAATCAAATGGATCTGCACTTTTGCTCCTTGGAACTTCCCAATGCCTGGTTCAAACAGCGAGGGGAATTTGTTTCAGACCTGAGCACATGAGGTGATGTCGACGGACGAAAGCGCTCGGACATCATCCCAATTCCAGCGTATCTTTCCCAGCCAACTCCTGCCGAACAGCGTGGGGCCATCGCCCGGTACCACCCAGTGTGGTAACTCATGCACCGCTCCTTTACGGTAGCGCTGCCGATTACGGGAATCAGTTCCTTTGTGTAGGTTCTTAGTTTAGTACGAATGGGAGTCAGGACTGGCTTTGAAGCCTTGCTGCACCAGAATTTATCGAAAGTCTTTTTGCTAATTATGGACTAGCTTGTGCCCGTGTCCAGCTCCATGGACACTGGGAGTCCATTTAATTTAATCTTCACCATTATCAGGGACACTTTGTGGTAAATGTGTGCACCCCATATACCTCTGCCTCCTTGGTCTGAGGCTCTGGTTCGTCATGATCCATCATGGATCTGTCCTCCTCTGCAACATGGTGGTTTGCAGGATTAGCAGGGTTTGCAGCTCGCCTTCACATTCATTGGACGTGTCCCATTGTTCCACAGCCCCTGCAAATGTATCCTTTGAAGCGGCATGAATGGAAATGATGATCACCCCCGCAGGACCAACAAGGTGTTAATGGCCTTGTATTCACCACCCTTGATGGTGGACTCTGAGTCATCTGTGGACGTGCAGCTGCAGGCATGTAAGTCCTGCCCTGTACATTTCGATTCGAAAACAACGTTACTTTGTTCACAGTACTTGCAGCAGCATTAGTGTGCTGAGAAATTTGTTTGGTATTGTCCCTGGTGATGATAAATGCCTGGGCTATTGCTATGGCTTTACGCAAGGTTGGGGTCTCTACAGTCAAAGGTTTGTGAAGTATTACTTCATGGCCAATGCCAAATACAAAGAAGTCCCTGAACATGTGCTCCAAGTGTCCTTCAAATTTGCAATGTCCTGCAAGCGCCTTAGCTTGGCGATGTAGCTCGTTAGTTCCTGGCCAGCAGACCTTTTGTATGTGTAGAACCGATACCTCGCCATCAGAACGCTTTCCTTCGGGTTTAGATGCGCCCGGACCAGTGTGCACAACTCATTGTATGACTTGTCTGTGGGTTTCGCTGGAGCGAGCAGGTTTTTCATGAGGCTATACGTTGGTGCCCCGCAAACGGTGAGGAGGATCGCCCTTCGTTTGGCAGCGTTCCCTTCTCCTTCCAGCTCGTTGGCCACGAAGTATTGGTCGAGTCGCTCCATGAAGGTTTCCCAATCATCTCCCTCCGAAAATTTCTCCAGGATGCCCACAGTTCTCTGCATTGTTGCGATGGGATTCGTCATCTGTATCTCGTCACCAGTTGTGTTTTGAATAAAGAATCAGAATAGATATTGCAAGCTCAAGGTAAGGTGTGACCGTAGTCCTTTATTACAGATCTCAGAGTGCCTCTCCAGCCTGTTAGGCCTCCTTATATACAGGTGCTCCCAAGGGATTGTGGGCTCCCTTGGGATTCCAGGGGAAAAGCCTTCTGGTGGTAAGACATGGTATTTACAGGTTTACATACATAACAGGAACCCCCTTCCCCGGGTTGTGGATCGGACCTACCTGCTCGTGCGGCATGCTCCGGAGTGATCCCCACCCGACTGGGAGCCAAGCCTGTCAATCAGGCTGACTTCCGAGCAGGAAACCTGTCAGGGCCAAAACACGCACAATGTGTGGGGAAACCCGAAACTGCACGCACCCCGCCTGTGTAACCCACCCCTGTTAATATCCAGGCCTAAGTGCCTGGAACATACCTCCAGCCCTGATGAAAGTATCTTTTATAGATTTTTAAGAATTTTATTTTTTAGTAAATGCAAATTCTTTGCTTCGATAATGGGAGGGAGTGAGATGAATTGTAGCATCCCTACTCCTGCCCTGATTGAGGTCAGCTAACTAAGAACAGGCCGGGGATCAGACCTGGGGGCAAAATTCAGCCCCGCCGGAAACGAGTCGCACCTACCGTTTTTGTTGTGTTTTGGCCGACGCAGCCCTTTGTCATTATTTTTGGAGCGGAGTGGAAGTCGGTCATAATGGGGGCGGAAGTGGAGGTGAGACGGTCTCTCCGCCGCTGTCAGTCATCAGCGCCGGGCTGGTGACATCATTGCACTGGCACGTCACAACTTCTCTCCCCTCCAGTTAAAGGGGAGGGCGGCTGCTAGCTCTGCATGTTTTTAAGTTCGGCCCACCTGGCCACCAAGGAGGGTTTTGGCCGGGCCAGTGGCCTGGCACCCAAAAGGGGGCACCAGGCTGCCTGCTGGTGGCCCGGTCGAAGCAGGGGGAATAATTGTTGGGCCGACCTGGCAGTTGGCTGACAAAAAAAATAAAATGCCGTCGCTGGCAGTGACACCTGCCCTTTAAGGGCGGCCACGCTGCCGACCAACAAGGAGTGCACCGACACAAAAAGCTGTCGGCGGCATCGAGCAGTGGCCAGAAGAATTTTGGAGGTGAATTTCTCTCCTGGGGAGGGGAGCTCTGTTGCGGTGCACGCTCTGATGATGTCTTTAACGACACATCAGCAGGAGCGGGGCGGACATGGGCGGAGCGGGGCGCATCATACCGCAGCAAAAAGCCCTGAGCAGAATCTCGCTAATGAGGGCCATTCCGCTGTAAGTCGGCAGCCATGCTGCACTGCCCCTTGGCTGTCTCTTTCCGCCGGCCAGAAGCCTTATTGAGAGGCCGAATTCCGGCCCCCTGGTCTCATCCTGTTCTGTATGGCTCAGCTAGTTGCTGGATAAATTCTCTGAATTATCGGGATGATTAGCCTATTTCATTCCTAATTAAACATTTATGCAATTCATTTTTGGCACTTCATTAATACTGCACTAACAGCTTTTCCACATGGCTCTCACTCTGTGGCAATACATTTTTCTAATCTCTAATCTTGCTTATAGTTGTTAATTTTGAGTTATTTCCCCTAACTCTGTGTTCACATTCCAAGCTAAATGGCAAGTACCAGCTTGGCTCAGTAGGTAGTGCCCTCATCTCACAGTCAAAAAGTTGTGGGCTCAAGCCCTACTCCAGGACTTGAGCACACAATCTAACATCCAATGCAGTACTGAGGATTGTATGATTAGAGGTGCTGTCCTAAAGATGAGATGTTCAACCAAATCCCTGTCTTTCTGTTCAGGTAGATGTTAAGATCCCTCTTAGCCGAGGCATAGAATACAGGAGCAGGGAGGTTATGCTTGAACTGTATAAAACACGAGTTAGGCCACAGCTAGAGTTCTGTGTGCAGTTCTGGTCACCACATTACAGGAAACATGTGATTGCGCGAGAGAGGGTACAGCGGAGATTTACGAGGATGTTGCCTCGACTGGAGAATTTTAGCTATGAGGAATGATTGAATAGGCTGGGTTTGTTTTCTTTGGAACAGAGGAGGCTGAGGGAAGACCTTGTTGAGGTGTATAACATTATGAGGGGCCAAGATAGAGTCGATAGGATGGACCTATTTCCCTTAGCAGAGGGGTCGACACCAGGGGGCATAGATTTAAAGTAATTGGTAGGGGGTTTATAGGGGATTTGAGGAGAATTTTTTTCACTCAGAGGGTGGTGGGGGTCTGGAACTCACTGCCTGAAAGGGTGGTAGAGACAGAAACTCTCATCACATTTAAAAAGTACTTGGATGTGCACTTGAAGTGCCGTAACCTACAGTGCTATAGAACAAGAGCGGGAAAGTAGGATTAGGCTGGATAGATCTTTGTCTGCCGGCGTGGACACAATGGGCCGAAATGGCCTCCTTCTGTGCTATAAATTTCCATGATTCTATCCCATTTGAATCCCATTTCTATGCTACTATTTGACTTGGAGCAGAGAATGCTCCCCATATTCTGGACAATGTTCCTCCCTCACCAGAGCCGTCAAAAAGACACGTGACCTGTTCATCTATCTGCTTAATGTTCACGGAATCTTGCTATTTGCATATTAGCTACCATGTTTGCTTACTTTACATCAGTGACTGCACTTCAAAGAGTGATTTGTGTGAAGTGCTTTGAGGTGTTCCTTAGAGGTGTGACAGGGCGCTATATAAATGGAAGCCTTTCTTTCATTAAACCTGTATTATCTATTTGAAAAAAGATAGTTGATATTTTATATTGGATCCTTCATTACCACCTTTGCTCTGACCTGTTGTGAATTTCCAGCATTTTCTGTTTTATTTCAGATCGCCTCTCAAGATTTTAAAGACCGAGGTCAGGCAAGGCTTTTTCTGCTAATAAGTTCATACCAAGGAGCGTCAACTGTCACGTATAAAGTTTAAATCCATGTTTCCCTTAATCTGCATATATCTCATGTTACTGATACATTGAGTTCAGTTATATCCACCAGTGAGGTAACAACACTAATTTCAGCCCTTTCCAAGCCCCACAAAACTCAAACAAGACAAACCTATGATTAAAAAATAAAAAAGCCAAAAGGACTGAGGTGACTGAAGTTCAAGGGTCAGATTGGCAGGCCACATATGGCCCACAGCCTATAGCTTGGACATCCTCCAAGACCTTGACCCTCAATCCAGTGAATGTTCAGCCCCGTGACACCCAAGGTCTGTATAAGCTTCGATATCCTCCATTATGTTACATAAGGGCTAAACCTGTATCGGACCTTGGTTAGACCACACTTGGAGTACTGCGTACAATTCTGGTCACCATAATTATAAAAAGGATATAGAAGCACTGGAGAGGTTTCAGAGAAAATTTATGAGGATGATACCAGAAATACGAGGGTATATCTATCAGGAAAGGATGAACAGGCTGGGTCTCTTTTCTCTTGAAAAGAGAAGGCTGAGGGATGACCTAATAGAAGTCTTTAAAATTATGAAAGGTTTTGAAAGAATAGATACAGAGAGAGGGTGTGGGGGCCATCAATATAAGAGTCACCAAGAAATCCAATAGGGAATTCAGAATAAACCTATTTACCCAGAGAGTGGTGAGAATGTGGAACTCGCTACCACAGGGAGTGGTTGAAGTGAATAGTATAGATGCATTTAAGGAATGGTTCGATAAGCATATGAGGGAGAAGGGAATAGAGGGTTTTGTGAGTTAGGCTGATAGATTTAGCTGAGGAAAGATGGGAGGAGGCTCGAGTGGGGAATAAATGCTGGCATGGACTGGTTGGGCTGAATGGCCTGTTTTTGTGGTGTATATCCTATATAATCCTATGTAATGTTTGAACTTGGCAATATAGGAGTAAACGGTTGTTTAAAGATGGGCCATGTGACTGAAACCTGCACTGAATGAAAGGCTGTAATAAGAACACACCCTCAGCCAGTCTGAACCTTTCTTTGGGTCTAATTCTACTGCACGGCTGGAGGACAGGAGGTTAGGATGTCTGCAATCCTGTATGAAATATGTGCACAAAAAAAAAATTGTATGCTACAGCAACCACCAGATGACAATATTTTCCTTGTGTGTGTGAAAACCACCATATATCTCAGCGGAACCTTGTGGCAGGAAACTGCAGACTCTGATACATCAGTTGCATCAGCAAAGGGTCATTTCTTACAGAAGGTAATACTGTCTATTGGAACACTATGCTGCAAACTCAAGCTTATTGATTAGTAAACAACTGTTTTCAATTTATTTCTGGAGAGGGTGGCAAATAGAAGGTAATCCATCTGAATGGATTTATTCAGGAAGATGCTCACATTACAGCTCCTGCTGTCTGTCGGTAAGTCCCTCAATGATTGTAGAGTACTAACCAGTTTAGGTGGAAAGGGTAGAGTCTGCAGTATAACTCTGAACCATATTTCAATCCTGATTATACTAAGATACATTGTTCCAACTAAGTATGTGTTTGCTGTAAATACAGATGCCAAAATGTTCTTGTTGAAATGGACCATAGAACTTGCATTCGGCCCATCGTGTCTGTGTCGGTTTTATGCTAGATTAAACCAAAACTAATCCCACTGCCTTGCTCTCTCCCTAACGCCCTGTATATTTTTCTACTTTAAATGTTTATCTGCTCTTCGTTTAAAAGGTCTCTACCTCAAGTATTCTTTGTGGCAAAGCATTGCATACTTTAACAACTCTCTGCATTAGCAAATTTCTTCCAGCCTGCTCACGCTCTTCGTGACATTTTTAAAGTGATGAACCCGCATCAGTGTCTCCTCAACTTACAATACATTAACTGTACGCTTATAGAGCTGGAAGCACAGGCAGGAATAACATCACCTTACACAATACTCTTGTACTGTGAACCTCTCCAGCTACGGAAGCCACTATCTAGTTTACTCGTACACTGACTGGAGCCATGGCTCTCAAGTGTTGCTCGCTAACGGACAGCTCTGAGTTACATTACATCCTTGTCATTTTCATGAATTATTTGTGAATAAATAATGTAAAGCTTAATTCAATTTAAGAGTGAAATGTTCTAACACAACTTAATTCTTGCTAATAATAGACCTTATCAGGAAGTTTACTGTGGATTTGTTCAGTAAACCTTAGTTCTCAGAGTGGTCGTAAGCAGGTAGCGTAACTTCAGCTGTAAAAACACATTTTAAGGGATGACGTACATTTAGTTAACAGCTGATTGGGAAAATCTGAGCTGTACCTGTTTTCTCAGGTAGAATCAAATTCATGTCCTAGTAACAGAATTAGATTTTTTTGTGTGCTGCTTCTCTGGTGTGTATAATGGCACAATGCAGTGAGGCCTTTATTGCAAAGGGGATGGAGTATAAAAGCAGGGAAGTCTTGCTACAGCTAAACAAGATATTGGTGAGGCCACACCTGGAATACTGGGTGCAGTTTTGGTTTCCATATTTACAAAAGGATATACATGCTTTAGAGGCAATTCATAGAAGGTTCACTAGGTTGATTCCGGGGATGAGGGGGATTGACTTATGAAGAAAGGTTGAGTAGGTTGGGTTTCTACTCATTGGAATTCAGAAGAATGAGAGGTGATCTTATCGAAACGTATAAGATTACGAGGGGGCTTGACAAGATGGATGCAGAGAGGAAGTTTCCATTGATGGGAGAGACTAGAACTAGAGGGCATGATCTTAGAATAAGGGGCCGCCCATTTAAAACAAAGATGAGGAGGAATTTCTTCTCTCAGAGGGTTGTAAATCTGTGGAATTCGCTGCCTCAGAGAGATGTGGAAGCTGGGACATTGAATAAATTTGAGACCGAAATAGACAGTTTCTTAAACAATAAGGGAATAAGGGGTTATGGGGAAAGGCGGGGAAGTGGAGCTGAGTCCATGATCAGATCAGCCATAGAAACATAGAAAATAGTTGCAGGAGTAGGCCATTCGACCCTTCGAGCCTGCACTGGCATTCAATAAGATCATGGCTGATCATTCCCTCAGTACCCCTTTCCTGCTTTCTCTCCATCCCCCTTGATCCCCTTAGCCGTAAGGGCCATAGCTAACTCCCTCTTGAATATATCCAATGAACTGGCATCAACAACTCTCTGCGGCAGGGAATTCCATAGGTTAACAACTCTCTGAGTGAAGAAGTTTCACCTCATCTCAGACCTAAATGACCTATCCCTTATCCTAAGACTATATCCCCTGGTTCTGGACTTCCCCAACATCGGAAACATTCTTCCCGCATCTAACCTGTCCAGTCCCGTCAGAATCTTATACGTTTCTATGAGATCCCCTCTCATCCTTCGAAACTCCAGTGAATAAAGGCCCAGTTGATCCAATCTCTCCTCATATGACAGTCCAGCCATCCCTGGAATCAGTCTGGTGAACCTTCACTGCACTCCCTCAATAGCAAGAACGTCCGTCCTCAGATTAGGAGACCAAAACTGAACACAATATTGCAGGTGAGGCCTCACTAAGGCCCTGTACAACTGCAGTAAGATCTCCCTGCTCCTGTACTCAAATCCCCTGGCTATGAAGGCCAACATACCATTTGCCTTCTTCACTGCCTGTTGTACCTGCATACCCACTTTCAGTGACTGATGAACCATGACACCCAGGTCTCGTTGCACCTCCCCTTTTCCTAATCTGCTGCCATTCAGATAATATTCTGCCTTTGTGTTTTTGCCCCCAAAATGGATAACCTCACATTTATCCACATTATACTGCATCTGCCATGCATTTGCCCACTCACCTAACCTGTCCAAATCACCCTGCAGCCTCTTGGCATCCTCCTCACAGCTCACATCGCCACCCAGTTTAGTGTCATCTGCAAACTTGGAGATATTATACTCAATTCCTTCATCTAAATCGTTAATGTATATTGTAAAGAGCTGGGGTCCCAGCACTGAGCCCTGCGGCACTCCACTAGTCACTGCCTGCCATTCTGAAAAGGATCCGTTTATCCCGACTCTCTGCTTCCTGTTTGCCAACCAGTTCTCTATCCACATCAGTATATTACCCCCAATACCATGCGCTTTGATTTTGCACACCACTCTCTTGAGAGTCCAAATACATCACATCCACTGGTTCTCCCTTGTCCACTCTGCTAGTTACAGCCTCATAAAATTCCAGAAGATTCGTCGAGCATGATTTTCCTTTCATAAATCCATGCTGACTTGGTCCGATCCTGTCACTGCTTTCCAAAAGCGCTGCTATTTCATCCTTAATGATTGATTCCAACATTTTCCCCACTACTGATGTCAGGCTAACCAGTAGAAAATTACCCGTTTTCTCTCTCCCTCCTTTTTTAAAAAGTGGTGTTACATTAGCTACCCTCCTGTCCATGGGAACTGATCCAGAGTCGATAGACTGTTGGAAAATGATCACCAATGCATCCACTATTTCTAGGGCCACTTCCTTAAGTACTCTGGGATGCAGACTATCAGGCCCCGGGGATTTATCGGCCTTCAATCCCATCAAATTCCCTAACACAATTTCCCGCCTAATAAGGATATCCTTCAGTTCCTCCTTCTCACTAGACCCACTGTCTCCTAGTACATTCGGAAGGTTATTTGTTTCTTCCTTCGTGAAGACAGAACTGAAGTATTGGTTCAATTGGTCTGCCATTTCTTTGTTCCCCATTATAAATTCACCTGAATCCAACTGCAAGGGACCTACGTTTGTCTTCACTAATCTTTTTCTCTTCACATATTTGTAGAAGCTTTTGCAGTCAGTTTTTATGTTCCCTGCAAGCTTCCTCTCGTACTCTATTTTTCCCCTCTTAATTAAACCCTTAGTCCTCCTCTGTTGAATTCTAAATTTCTCCCAGTCCTCAGGTTTGTTGCTTTTTCTAGCCAATTTATATGCCTCTTTCTTGGATTTAACATTATCCTTAATTTCCCTTGTTAGCCATGGTTGAGCCACCTTTCCCGTTTTATTTTTACTCCAGACAGGGATGTACAATTGCTGAAGTTCATCCATGTGATCTTTAAATGTTTGCCATTGCTTATCCACCGTCAACCCTTTAAGTATCCTTTGCCAGTCTATTCTAGCCACTTCACGCCTCATACCGTCGAAGTTGCCTTTCCTTAAGTTCAGGACCCTAGTTTCCGAATTAACTTTGTCACTCTCCATCTTAATAAAGAATTCTACCATATTATGGTCACTCTTCCCCAAGGGGCCTCGCACAACAAGATTGCTAATTAATCCCTTCTCATTACACATCACCTAGTCTAGGATGGCCAGCTCTCTCGTTGGTTCGTCGACATATTGGTCTAGAAAACCATCCCTAATACACTCCAGGAAATCCTCCTCCACCGCATTGCTACCAGTTAGGTTAGCCCAATCGATATGTAGATTAAAGTCGCCCATGATTACTGCTGTACCTTTATTGCACATCCCTTATTTCTTGTTTGATGCTGTCCCCAACCTCACTAGTACTATTTGGTGGCATGTACACAACTCTCACTAGCGTTTTCTGCCCTTTGGTATTCCATAGCTCCACCCATACCGATTCCACATCATCCAAGCTAATGTCCTTCCTTACAATTGCATTAATTTCCTTTTTAACCAGCAACGCCACCCCGCCTCCTTTTCCTTTCTGTCTATCCTTCCTAAATGCTGAATACCCTTGGATGTTGAGTTCCCAGCCTTGCCTTGGTCACCCTGGAGTCATGTCTCCGTGATGCCAATCACATCGTATCCGTTAACTGTTATCTGCGCAGTTAATTCATCCACCTTATTCCAAATATTCCTCGCATTGAGGCACAGAGCCTTCAGGCTTGTCTTTTTAACAGACTTTGCCCCTTTAGAATTTTTCTGTAATGTGGCCCTTTTTGTTTTTTGTCTTGGGTTTCTCTGCCCTCCACTTTTACTATTCCCCTTTCTATCTTTTGGTTCTGACTCCATTTTATTTCCCTCTGTCTCCCTGCATAGGTTCCCATCCCCCTGCAATATTAGTTTAACTTGAATGGCGGAGCAGGCTCGAGGGGCCGTATGGCCTACTCCTGTTCCTAGTTCTTATATTCTTATGTTCTTATTAATTTAGACAGCCTCTGAATGTGCTGCCTCTGAAAAGGAGCTCAAAAATGCTGCCTTTAATCTTGAAAAGGTTTTTTTGTGTTCTGCGCAGAATACAAGTAAAAGCGACATGATTCTTCTGGCTGGTCGGCAGCATCAAGTTGTACTATCGGCTGTGTCATTCTGTATTCAGGGCCAGTGATGGTCTGCATGAGAGGACTTACAGACTTATGCAAGGCTCTGTAATGTTGCAGAAGTTGTAATGTTAAAAAGGGAGACTATCAATATCAGCTGTGGCTCGATGGGTAGCACACTTGCCTCTGAGTCAAAAAGCTTGTGGGTTCAAGTCCCACTCCACGGACTTGAGCACAAGAAGCTAGGCTGGCACTCCAGTGCAATGCTGAGGGAGTGCTGTGCTGCTGGAGGTGCTGTCTTTCAGCAAACCGAGGCTCCGTCTGCTCTCTCAGGTGGACGTAAAAGATCCCATGGCACTATTTCGAAGAAGAGCAGAGGAGTTCTCTCTGGTGTCTTGGCCAATATCTATCCCATAACAAAACGGATTATCTGGTCATTATCACATTGCTGTTTGTGAGAGCTTGCTTTTACGCAAATTGGCTGCTGTGTTTTCCACATTACAACAGTGACTACACTCCAAAAGTACTTCAGTAGCTGTAAAGCGCTTTGAGATGCCCAGTGGTCATGAAAGGCGCTATATAAATCCAAATCTTTCTTTTAAGGGCAAGTAGGGTGTGAAGCTGAATTAACATTGAAGCTACCTGTCCAAGACCTCCAGAGGAACCTGTTTACAGTGCTTGAAATCTAAGTGTTCTGCCCAGGAGAAAGCTCTGCATATACCTGGATACATACATACATAGAGCTCTCTTCCAAAAATTAGAAATTTAAATATTTAAGGTGCATGAAATGGAGACTTCTTGCTCTCTAAATATTTAACATGGGGTAAGGTAGCTTTCAAAAGTGCCCAGGACCTAACGAATCTCTAAGTAGTTTGTAAACCAGGTTTGGCAACACATTGGATTTACCCCTGTGTAATGCCCAACCAAAATGGTACGAGTGTCTCACTTCGCTTTGTCTTGGAGTCACTTTGGACTTATACTGAAGGCTCAGTGTTGGTGCTCAGCGGAAACCACATCAAACCAATGTTAAATTTGTCGTGTACTTGCACACTGAGGAGGCCACACACAGCTTATTAAGGTTCAGATGATACTCAGATTGGCAACCTCAGTACAATGTGTAAACCAGGTCATGTTGAAGCAGAAACTGCAGCAGAACCTGACGATACAAAGATGGGAGGAAAAGCAATGTGTGAGGAGGACACAAAAAATCTGCAAAAGGACATAGACAGGCTAAGTGAGTGGGAAAAAATTTGGCAGATGGAATATAATGTTGGAAAGTGTGAGGTCATGCACTTTGGTAGAAAAAAAATCAAAGAGCAAGTTATTATTTAAATGGAGAAAGATTGCAAAGTGCTGCAGTACAGCGGGATCTGGGGGTACTTGTGCATGAAACACAAAAGGATAGTATGCAGGTACAGCAAGTGATCAGGAAGGCCAATAGTATCTTGGCCTTTATTGCAAAGGGGATGGAGTATAAAAGCAGGGAAGTCTTGCTACAGCTATACAGGGTATTGGTGAGGTCACACATGGAATACTGCGTGCAGTTTTGGTTTCCATATTTACGAAAGAATATACTTGCTTTGGAGGCAGTTCAGAGAAGGTTCACTAGGTTGATTCTGGGGATGAGGGGTTTGAGTTATGAGGAAAGGTTGAGTAGGTTGGGCCTCTACTCATTGGAATTCAGAAGAATGAGAGGTGATCTTATCGAAACGTATAAGATTATGAAGAGGCTTGACAAGGTGGATGCAGAGAGAATGTTTCCACTGATGGGGGAGACTAGAACTAGAGGGCATGATCTTAGAATAAAGGGCCGCCCATTTAAAACAGAGATGAGGAGAAATTTATTCTCTCAGAGGGTTGTAAATCTGTGGAATTTACTGTCTCAGAGAGCTGTGGGAGCTGGGACATTGAATAAATTTAAGATAGAAATTGATGGTTTCTTAAACGATAAGGGGATAAGGGGTTATGGGGAGCGGGCGGGGAAGTGGAGCTCGTCCATGATCAGATCAGCCATGATCTTATTGGATGGCGGAGCATGCTCGAGGGGCCTTATGGCCTACTCCTGTTCCTATTTCTTATGTTCTTATGTTCTTATGTAACCAGCCTATTGCTCTATTATCCCTTTCAGTATTTACATCAAATACCCATAGTAAAATCTGAACATAGATTACATTTAATATAATTCAGTATAGACGCTCCATGTAATTTATACTCTGAAAAAATTCTGTCACATAAGGTCATTTCAGCAGAGGACAGTTTACGAGGCCATTCTGACTGATTTGCTTTGACATGCTCTCCTGTGGTCTGCCATGCCCTATTCTCTCTCGTGTCATCCCTACTGTCCCATATGCCATACTCTTTATATGCTTTCCCTGTTTTTCATGGTATCCTATGTTCCGCTTGCTTTATCGTTCTGTGCTTTCCCATACTCTGTCTGTTCTTTTTTATTATTCATTCCTGGGATGTAGGCATTGCTGGCAAGGCCAGCATTTAATATCCATCCCTAATTGCCCTCATGAAGGTGGTGGTGAGCTGCCTTGAACCTCTGCAGTCCGTGTGGTGAAGGTACTCCCACAGTGCTGTTAGGGAGGGAGTTCCAGGATTTTGACCCAGCGACGATGAAGGAACGGCGATATGTTTCCAAGTCAGGATGGGGTGTGACTTGGAGGGGAACCTAGAGGTGATGGTGCTCCCATGCGCCTGCTGCTCTTGTCCTTCTAGGTGGTAGAGGACGTGACTTTGGTGGGTACTGCCATGCTGTGTGCAACTACTTCTTTTAATACAAAATTATTCACTTTTGATACAGGACCATATCCCAACCATTGCATATAATAGGGTGGTGAATGATGATCTAGAGACAGGCAGAACAGCAACTCTATTGAGGACAACCATTGAATCGAGATGGATCACATTTGAAGGGGAGGCAGGCCATTGAAGGGAGGTGGACCACCATTGAAGGAGAGGTGGACCACCGTTGAAGGGGAGATGGATCACCATTGAAGGGAGGTGGACCACCATTGAAGGAGAGATGGACCACCGTTGAAGGGGAAGTAGACCACCATTAAAGGGGAGGTGACCACCATTGAAGGAGAGGTGGACCACCATTGAAGGGGAGGTGGACCACCATTGAAGGGGAAGTAGACCACCATTAAAGGGGAGGTGACCACCATTGAAGGGGAGGTGGGCCACTGTTGAAGGGAGGTGGACCACTGTTGAAGGGAGGTGGACCACTGTTGAAGGGAGGTGGACCACCGTTGAAGGGGAGATGGACCACTGTTGAAGGGGAGATGGACCACCATTGAAGGGGAGGTGGACCACCATTGAAGGGGAGATGGACCACCATTGAAGGGGAGATGGACCACCATTGAAGGGAGGTGGACCATCATTGAAGGGAGGTGGACTACCGTTGAAGGGAGGTGGACCACCATTGAAGGGGAGATGGACCACCGTTGAAGGGAAGATGGACCACCATTGAAGGGAGGTGGACCACCATTGAAGGGGAGATGGACCACCATTGAGGGGAGATGGACCACCATTGAGGGGAGATGGGCCACCGTTGAAGGGGAGATGGACCACCATTGAGGGGAGATGGACCACCATTGAGGGGAGATGGGCCACCGTTGAAGGGGAGATGGACCACCATTGAAGGGGAGATGGACCACCGTTGAAGGGGAGATGGACCACCATTGAAGGGAAGATGGACCACCGTTGAAGGGGAGATGGACCACCATTGAAGGGGAGATGGACCACCATTGAAGGGGAGATGGACCACCATTGAAGGGAAGATGGACCGCCGTTGAAGGGGAGATGGACCACCATTGAAGGGAGGTGGACCACCACTGAAGGGGAGATGGACCACCATTGAGGGGAGATGGACCACCATTGAGGGGAGATGGGCCACCGTTGAAGGGGAGATGGACCACCATTAAAGGGGAAGTAGACCACCATTAAAGGGGAGATGACCACCATTGAAGGGGAGGTGGACCACCGTTGAAGGGGAAATAGACCACCATTGAAGAGGAGGTGGGTAATTTTGCCCACTGGCTGTGTTATGTTGAATAATTACAGTGACATTTGTTAACGGGTTTGGGTGGGATATTCAATTCTTTGACTTTTCATCATCTTTAACCCTCGTCTTTTTGTCAGTTTTTTTTCATTCAAAGTAAAATTTCTTCCCCCAGTAACAGCCAATGTTCGATTACTGAGGGCAAAGACATTTTAAAATTAAATAATCCTTATTTCTGCTTTAAATCCATTCATTCAAACAGGCTGTACAATCGTTGGCTTTTGGTATCAATAATGTTTCAAACCTATATTAAATATTAGGGAAAAAGGAAGAAAAAAGAAACAAGTACATATTGATTGGAATTATTTCTTGTGCCAAAAATTTAGAAGCTTGGTACTAATGTTCAAATGGAGGGACCTGTTAATTAATGTGATATGCTTGTACTGTGCTATTGCTTTCAAAAGGGAAACATTGAATTTTTGAGGACATTAGCCAATGTTATTCTAGGTTAAAAATTGAGTATGAACTGGTACTGTAACTTGGAAACCAAGCCATAATACTTATCTCAGAAGGTTGTAGTTTGAAAGCCTACTTTCGGATTGAGCACATAATCAAGGCTTATTCTTCAGTGCAGTGCTGAGGAAGTACAGCATTGTGGGAGGTGCTGACTTTCAAATGAAATGTTAAACGGAGGCCTCATTTCTTTGTTCAGATGAATATAAAAGATCCTATGACACTATTCAAAGAAGTGCAGGGATTCCTCCCTGGGTTGTTGTTAATATTCAACGCTGCCAATAATAGAATCATTAATTTGCTGTTTTGAGAGACCTTGCTGTGTGCAAAGTGGCTGCCATGTTTTCCTACATAACAACAGTAATTGCACATTAAAGTAATCCATTGATTGTGAAGTGCTTTGGCGTGTACGGAGAATTTGATCAGCTAATTTTTTGAAAAAGCTTCTGTGAACCACCTTGGAATGTTTTACTATGTTAAAGGTGCTATATAAGTGCAAGTTGTTGTTATTGCTGTTTTATAATATATTTTTTCTTTTTTTCATTCTTTCTTTCATTTTCTCTCTCTCTGCTGTTCATTCTGCTTTTTTTTCCTCTTTTTTTTCTGTCATGTATGTATGCTTGGGTTTACTAGCCAGCAGGTGGCGCCACTGTTGGAGGGTCATTGGGCTGTGCACACCATCAGGCCAACCATCTTGTAATGTGATCACTTTGGGCCCTAATAAAGTAGAGCCGGGTTTGTACCTGTTCTGAGTTTACAATATTCAGTCTATCGAGTTATTACATACACAACATTTGGCGGCGAGGTGACAAGAACCTTCACATGCAAAAATGAGCACAATTGGAATTCTGGAGCGATTCGTGGAGGGAGCAGATTGGGCAGACTTTGTAGCCCACTTGAACCAGTACTTCGTGGCCAACAAAATGGAGAAAGAGGCAGACGCAGTTCGGCGCCGGGCGGTCCTCCTCACGGTTTGCGGTCCGAAAATCTATGGATTCATAAAGAATCTCCTCTCGCCCTTAAGTCCAACGGACAAGGACTATGAAACATTGTGTGCTCTGATACGTGACCATCTCAAACCAGATGAAGGCATCATCATCTCAAGATATTGATTCTATACGCATGTTCGTTCTGAGGGCCAGGATGTATTGGAATTCGTTGCCGACCTAAGACGTCTAACTGGACTGTGTAAGTTCGAAACTGCGTTGGCAGACATGCTGCGGGACTTCTTTGTAATCGGCATCAACCACGAGGTGATCCTGCGTAAGCTACTGGCGGCAGAGATGCTGGATTTGAGCAAGGCCATCACGATTGCCCAATCATGCATGACGACGGACAAAAGCTTAAAGCAGATATTATTGAAAAATCGGAACTCAGCAAGTACTGTAAACAAGATAGTATAGTCGTTTGGCAGAGCTGCATATGGCAGGGCCTACCCAACTGCGTACGCAAAACCTGTGGCTGCTCAAAGTCTGCCAATGGGAATGAATCCGATATCTCCGTGTTGGCGTTGTGGGGGAAATCATTGGCATCATCAGTATCGGTTTAAACAATATATTTGTAAAGGTTGTTCGAGAGTGGGGCATCTCCACCACATGTGTCCGCAACTGAGCAAGCGTGCTGTGACACACCACATGGAAGATGATGACCAGTATAGCGCGGATCCAAATATGCAATCCAAGATACCAGAGGAGGAAGTGTATGGACTCTATTCGTTCCTAACAAAGAGCCAACCGATAACGATTAATGTAAAACTTAATGGTGTGCCGGTATTGATGGAATTGGACATGGATGCGAGTCAATCAATAATGAGCCAGAGGACATTCGACAGGCTGTGGGATACTAAGGCTGTGAGGCCCAAGCTGAGTCCAGTCAATGCCAAGTTGCGTATGTACACTAAAGAACTCATAACGGTGATTGACAGTGCAGTAATCAAGGTGTCGTATTATGGTGCGGTTCACGATTTACCATTATGGATTGTTCCAGGGAATGGTCCAACACTGTTCAGCAGGAACTAGTTAGAACATTTCGGGACCTGGAACATCAGGCCCCGAATGGACAACTCCAACAGCAACAGGCCAGAATGCTGCACCGCCATAGTTGCCCGGGAACTTAGATGGTTTGACATCAACATAGCAGCCCTAAGTGAGAACCGACTAGCAGGGGGAAGGCCAGCTCAAGAAACATGGTGGAGGTTATACCTTTTTCTGGAAAGAAAAACCAGAGGAAGAACGCCGCCTTCATGGAGTCGGCTTTGCCGTCAAAAATGAACTGGTCGGCCGCCTCAAAGACTCCCCCTGTGGGGTTAACGAATGCCTCATGACTTCGTCTTACCCTATCCTGGAACCAATGCGCCACAGTCATTAGTGCGTACGCCCCAACACTCGATGCAACGGATGAGACTAAAGAGGGTTTTTATTCCAACCTCGAGACATCCCTGTCCTGCGTACCCAAGGACGACAAATTAATCCTCCTAGGAGACGTTAATGCCAGGGTCGGCAAAGACACAGCCCTCTGGTGAGGTGTGATTGGCAGAGAGGGGGTAGGGAAATCCAACTCCAACGGCACCCTACTCCTGACAAAATGTCTAGAACATGAACTCCTCATCACCAACACCCTGTTCCGCCAGAGGGACAAATACAAGGCATCGTGGCAACACCCTCGCTCCAAACACTGGCACCTGCTCGACTACGTCATCGTCCGAGCCAAGGATCGCAAGGATGTGCGCATCTCCCACGCCATGATGGGAGCTGACAACTGCTGGACGGACCATCACCTAATCCGATCCATCATGAATATTAACATAGCCCCAAAGCAGAGGGGACAGCAGAAGCAGTGCTGCAAAAAAATTAATGCCGGGGCACTTAAAGACCCAGCTAAGAGAGCCCTATACAGCCAGCGCCTCACAGCCAATCTGGCGTGTCTTGATGACCCTGAAATGCTCAATGCCCACAGCGCTTGGTCTGTCCTCCAGGCCTCCATAACCAGTGCCTGTGAAAAGACACCAGGACTGGTTTGATGAAAACAATCAGGAGATCCAAGAGCTAATAGATCGTAAGCGCAGAGCATTTTTGAGCCTCAAGCAAACTCGGGAGCTACAAAGCAACGTTACAGATGGCTCAAGGCTGAGGTCCAACAAAAAACCCAGGACCCAAAGAACAGGTAATGGATGGAGAAAGCGCAGGTGATACAATAACTAGCCGACAGCCATGATATGCGAGGATTCTTCACTGCAGTCAAGGCCACCTACGGTCCAAACTCCCAAGGCCCCACCCGACTCCTGGCAAAGAACAGGAAAACACTCATCAAGGACACTGAGGCTGTCAGGGCCCGCTGGAAGGAGAACTTTGAAGATCTCCTCAATCGAGACTCTGCCTTTGACTCGAGTGTTCTCAACAGCATGCAACCCGCCACCAACTCAGTGAAACTCCATCGCTGCACGAGGTAGGCAAAGCCATAAAACAGCTCAAGAATAACAAGGCTATGGGGTGCGGATGGAATTCCTGCTGAGGCGCTAAAATATAGTGGAGAAACACTATTGGCGCGGATACATGACCTCATCTCTCTCATTTGGAGGGAGGAGAGCATGCTGGTTGATCTCAGAGATGCAGTGATTGTGTCCATTTTTTAAAAAGGGAACAAATCTGACTGCAGCAACTACAGGGGAATCTCCCTGCTATCAACCACTGGGAAGGTTGTTGCAAGAGTCTTCTCCCTGTGGCCGTGGAGCTCCTCCCGGAGTCAACAATGCGGATTTCGTCCCCTACGGGGAACAATGGAAATTATCTTTGCAGCACGATAACTGCAGGAGAAATGCAGGGAGCAGCGGCAGCCCTTATACATGGCCTTTTTCGATCTTACAAAGGCCTTTGACACTGTCGACCGTGAGGGCTTATGGAGCGTCCTCCTCCGTTTTGGGTGCTCTCAAAAGTTTATCAACATCCTTCGCTTGCTCCACGACGACATGCAGGTTGTGATCCTTAGCAGCGGATCCATTACAGATGCATTTCACGTCTGAACTGTGGTCAAACAGGGCTGCGTCATCGCTCCAACCCCCTTCTCAATCTTCCTCGCTGCCATGCTCCACCTCACTGTCAACAAGCTCCCTGCTGGAGTGGAACTAAACTACAGAACCAGTGGGCAGCTGTTTAACCTATGCCGTCTCCAGACCAGGTCCAAGACAACCCAAACCTCTGTCATTGAGCTGCAGTATGCAGACGACGCCTGCGTCTGCGCACATTCTGAGGCTGAACTCCAGGATACAGTCGATGTATTCACCGAGGTATATGAAAGCTTAGGCCTTACGCTTAACATCTGTAAGACGAAGGTCCTCCACCAGCCTATCCTCGCTGCACAGCACTGCCCCCCAGTCATCAAGATTCACGGCGCACCCTCGACAACGTGGACCACTTCCCATACCTCGGGAGCCTCTTGTCAACAAAGGCAGACATTGATGCAGAGATTCGACACCGCCTCCAGTGTGCCAGTGCAGCCTTCGGCCGCCTGAGCAAAAGAGTGTTTGAAGACCAGGCCCTTAAAACTGCCACCAAGCTCATGGTCTACCGGGCTGTAGTAATTCCCGCCCTCCTGTATGGATCAGAGGCATGGACCATGTACAGAACACACATCAAGTCACTGGAGATATATCACCAACGATGTCTCTGCAAGATCCTGCAAATCCCCTGGGAGGACAGACGCACCAACATCATTGTCCTCGCCCAGGTTAACATCCCCAGCATTGAAGCACTAACCACACTCGATCAGCTTCGCTGGGCAGGCCACTTAGTTCGCATGACTAAGACTCCCTAAGCAATTGCTCTATGCGGAGCTCCTTCATGGCAAACGATCCAAAGGTGTGCAGCGGAAACGTTACAAGGATACCCTCAAAGTCTCCCTGGTGAAATGTGACATCACCGCTGAAGACCGCCCTCGGTGCATCCGGGAGGGCGTTGAGCTCTTCGAATCTCAACACAGTGAGCGTGAAGAGGTCAGGCGCAGGCAGCGGAAGGAGCGCGTGGTAAATCAGTGCCACCCCCCGCTTCCCCCGACGAATATCTGTCCCACCTATGACAGGGTCTGTGGCTCTCGTGTTAGACTGTTCAGCCACCAAAGAACTCACTTTAGGAGTGGAAGCAAGTCTTCCTTGTTTCCGAGGGCCTGCCTATGATGATGATAATGATCATTAGAAAAAATCAAATGGAACTGGAACGAGATCAAAGCGTTGTCGTCGGAGGAGGATACTCCATGTGCTCAAGTGATGAGCAAGTTCCCCTCGCTGTTTGAACCAGACATCGGCAATTTCATGGGAGCCAAGGTGCAGATCCTCGTGGACTCGGATGCAAGATCCATCCATCATAAAGCTCGGGCAGTTCTGTATATGATGAGGGAGAAGGTCGAAATCGAATTGGACAGACTCCAGTGTGACGGGATCATATCACCAGTCGAATTTAACGAATGGGCCAGCTCCATTGTTCCCGTCAGGATTTGTGGAGACTACAAGGTTACGATCAACTGAGTTTCGAAACAGGATCAATACCCATTACCGAAGGCTGATGATGTGTTTGCAACGCTAGCCGGGGGGGTGGGGGGAAGTTTTTCACAAAACTGGATCTGACGCCGGCCTACATGACACAGGAGCTGGTCGACACGTCAAAGAAACTTACGTGCATCAACACTCATAAAGGACTGTTTATCTACAACAGGTGCCCTTTTGGAGTTCGTTTGGCTGCAGCCATATTTCAGAGGAACATGGAGAGTCTACTGAAGTCCGCCCCCAGAACTGTCGTTTCCAAGATGACATACTGGTCACAGGTCATGACTCCGCCAAACATTTGAATAACCTGGAAGAGGTTCTACATCGTCTGGACAAAGTGGGGCTCGAAGTGCGTCTTCATGGCACCGGAAGTCGAATTCCTGGGGAGGAAAATTGCTGCTGACAGTATCAGGCCTATGGACTCGAAAACCAAGGCCATCAAAAATGCACCCAAGCCTCAGAATGTGACGGAGCTGCGTTTGTTCTTTGGTCTAATCAACTACTTCAGTAATTTCTTACCTAGATTGAGCACCTTATTAGGGCCACTGCACATGCTGCTAAGAAAAGGGGACAACTGGGTTTGGGGTGCATGTCAAGATAGAGCTTTTGAGAAATCTACTAATCTGCTTTGCTCTAACAAGCTGCTGGTACACTATGATCCGTGTAAGCGTCTAGTATTGGCCTGTGATGCTTCGTCATATGGAGTTGGTTGCATGCTCCAACAAGCTAATGAGTCGGATAAAGTTCAACCAGTCACGTATGCTTCAAAAAGTTTGTCAAAGACGGAAAGCGCCTACAGCACTAGCCTGTGTGTATGGGGTTAAAAAGATGCATCAGTACCTGTTTGATCTTCGGTTTGAAGTGGAAACAGATCACAAGCCACTCATTTCATTGTTTTCGGAAAACAAGGGTATCAATACCAATGCATCGTCCCGCATCCAGGGGTGGGCACTGACATTATCTGCCTATGATTATGTCATTTGCCATAGACCTGGCACTGAGAATTATGCCGAAGCATTGAGCCGTCTGCCGTTGCCCACACCGGAGGTGGAAACGCCACAACCGGCAAACCTACTGTGAGTCATGGATGCTTTTGAAAGTGAAGGAACCGCTGTCACGGCCCAACAAGTTAAGACTTGGATCAGCCAGGACCCGATATTATTGGTTATGAAACGTTGTATCCTTAGTGGTGATTGGGTTTGCCATACCCAAGCAAATGTGTGAGGAGACCAAACCTATCCATTCAATCAGATTATCTACTGTGGGGCAATTGTGTTATTATGCCCAAAAAAGGCAGAGAGAATTTTGTGCATGATCTACATAGCACACATCCCGGTATTGTCATGATAAAAGCCATTGCCAGGTGGCCTGAAATTGATTCTGATCTGGAATCATGTGTGCATCAGCGCAACACTTGCATGCAGCTTAGTAAAGCACCAGCGGAATCGTTGCTGAGTCTGTGGTCGTGGCCATCTAAACCATGGTCCAGGATCCACATCGACTTTGTTCTTAGTTGTGGTGGATGCTTATTCCAAGTGGATAGAGTGTGCAATCATGTCATCCAGCACATCCACAGCTACCATTGAGAGCCTTCGTGTCATGTTTGCTACGCATGGTCTGCCTGACATCGTTGTAAGCGACAACTGATCTTGCTTCATCAGTATGGAGTTTCAAGAGTTCATGAAACTCAATGATATCAAACATGTGAGGTCAGCACCATTCAAACCCGCATCCAATGGACAAGCAGAGCGTGCAGTCCAAACCATCAAGCAGAGTATGAAATGTGTAACTTTTCACTGCAAACTCGTTTGTCACGCATATTGCTTAGTTGCAGGACAAGACCGCATTCGCTTACCAGGTCTCCTCTGCTGAACTATTGATGAAGAGAGGTCTCAAGACCAGGCTCTCTCTTGTCCACCCTGACTTGAATAATCGTGTCAAATACAGACGTCAAAGTCAGCAAGGGTATCATGATCACGCTACTGTGTCACGTGACATTTCTATCAATAATCCTGTGTATGTACTGAATTATGATCAAGGTCCCAAATGGATCGCCGGTACTGTTACGGCCGAGGAGGGTAACAGAGTGTTTATCGTTAAGCTCAAGAATGGGCAGACATGCAGGAAACATATCGATCAGATAAAGCTGCGGTACATGGATGAACCGGAACAGTCTGAGGAAGACACAATCAGTGACCAACCAACCTACCCTCAGTCATCAGAGGATTCCGCTGTCATCAATGAATCTGGATTTTCAATCCCTGACGTGAGCATTGCCACCCCCATCAGATCGGCTACCCAGCCCCCAGTCATAACAGACTCAGAACGCTTGCCCAAGGCTGGAGTTGAACTGAGACGTTCAACTTGGGAACGGAAAGCCCCGGACCATCTCAATTTGTAAAAAGACCGTTACTAATATCTTAAAGGGGGATATTGTCATGTATGTATGCTTGGGTTTACTAGCCACCAGGTGGCGCCACTGTCAGAGGTCATTGGGCAGTGCGCACGTGTGTGTGGCCCAGGTATAAAAGGCCAGCCATCTTGTAATGTAATAACTTTGGGCCCTAATAAAGTAGAGTCAGGTTTGTACCTGTTTGGAATTTACAGTATTCAGTCTATTGAGTTATTGCATACACAACATCTTCCTTGCTTTCTTTCTGGTTCTCAGAATGTCTAACCAGATGGTTCTGGCTATCTTGATTCTTGATAGTATCAGTTGTGGCTCAGTGGGCAGCACTCTTGACTCCAAGTCAGGAGGTTGTGGGTTCAAGTCACCATGCTAGGTACTTCAGCATAAAAACAATCTAGGTTGACACTCCAGTTCAGTGCTGAGGGAGTGCTGCACTATTGGAGGTGCTATCTTTTGGCTAAGACGGTAAACCATGGCCTTGTCTTCCCTCTCAAGTGGATATAAAAGATCCCATGGCATTATTTCGAAGAAGAGCAGGAGAGTTATGCCCGGTGTCCTGGCCAATATTTATCCCTCAATCAATGTAACAAGAAATGATTGTCTGGTCATTATCACATTACTCTTTGCTGCTTGTGTGCAAATTAGCTGCCGTGTTTCCTACATTACAACAGTGACTACACTCCAAAAGTACTTCATTGGGTGTGAAGTGCTTTGAGATGTCCGATGGTTGTGAAAGGCGCTATATAAATACAAGTCTTTCTTTCTTTTTTTGGTTAGTGCATGATGGCTTCTTAATCCAATACGTCAGGGAAGCCACAAGGCATTGCTCATCTTGATCTGATATTGGTAAATTACTCAGAAAATGTGCAGGAAATGGAAAACATAGCAGCTCTGCCCTAGAGTGACCACAGAATAATAAAGTTCGACATGTCAGAAGTACCTAAGATCAAGAGCCAGGTATGTAATTTTAAAAGGGCTATATACAATGAAATGAAGGAACAACTAAAGCATATCGACCAAAGGAGGTTGTTCAACAACACCTTAGAGGAATGCACATTGGTAGGTCCCTCGAACGAGGATGACTTGCTTCCATGAGTTCACAGCTGTTTTGATGAAAGACCCGATGTTCCAGTCCTGAACTCCAATTGAGGAGGTGGAAGATGCCATGGAAACATAGAAACATAGAAAATAGGTGCAGGAGTAGGCCATTCAGCCCTTCTAGCCTGCACGCCATTTAATGAGTTCATGGCTGAACATGCAAATTCAGTACCCCCTTCCTGCTTTCTCGCCATACCCCTTGATCCCCCTAGTAGTAAGGACTTCATCTAACTCCCTTTTGAATATATTTAGTGAATTGGCCTCAACAACTTTCTGTGGTAGAGAATTCCACAGGTTCACCACTCTCTGGGTGAAGAAGTTTCTCCTCATCTCGGTCCTAAATGGCTTATCCCTTATCCTTAGACTGTGACCCCTGGTTCTGGACTTCCCCAACATTGGGAACATTCTTCCTGCATCCAACCTGTCTAAACCCGTCAGAATTTTAAACGTTTCTATGAGATGCATGAATTTTTTTAACATGCGGTGACCGTTGCACATCAGCCACCACATAGGCTTGACAGAGCTAGGCCTTTATTCCAGTGGCAAGGGTTAACTAGGATGACTGGAGACCTGCTCTGCTGCACGGACTTAGTGCACACACATATCACAGTGTGGACTGGCCTGTGCTGCCCCAGGCCCTCAGCTCTTCTGGGCCCCGTACCCTCATCTGTCGCACCTCCGCCATGATCTCTCACCGCTCCTCCGTCATAAACATTCACTGCATCTCGTCACACTCACCACTCATCCGCCCCGACCTTCCCACTCCTCTGTACCTGGGCCCTGCCGATGTTCCTGCCCATGCTCCAAAACGGCAACCAGGGTTTTGATGACGTCACCCAGTCGCCCATCTCAAAATTGACGCATACGTGGAACAGCTCGTGCTGGAGGTTGAATTGGTATGCTGCTCCAGCTGTTTTATCTCCCGACCTGCGGAGCCGTTCTCTCGCAGGTCGGGGGGCCATGATGTCCCAGACCCACCACTCCAGTGGCAGACATTTAAGGAGATATTTTATAATCTCAGCAAAAATATATTCCAGTGAGAAGGAAAGGCTCTAAGAGAAGGGTGAACCATCTGTGGCTAACTAAGAAAGTAAAGGATGGTATCAAATTAAAAAAAAAAGGCATACAATGTTGCGAAGATTATTGGTAGGCCAGAGGTTTGGGAAATTTTTAGAAACGAGCAAAGGACGACTAAATAAATAATAGAGAGAAGATAGATTATGAGAGTAAACTAGCAAGAAATAAAAAAACATACCCTAAGAGCTTCTCCATGTATAGAAAAAGGAAGAGAATAGCTAAAGTAAACATTGGTCCCTTAGAGGATGAGACTGGGGAATTAATAATGGAAAACAGGGAAATGGCAGGAACTTTGAACAAATATTTTGTATCGGTCTTCACGGTAGAAGGCACTAAAATAACCCAATAATGGAGAATCAAGAAGCTCTCGGGAAAGGGGAATTTAATACAATCACTATCACTAAAGAAAAAGTACTCGGTAAAATATTGGGACTAAAGGTGGACAAGTCCCCTGGACCTGATAGCATGCATCCTAGGGTCTTAAAAGAACTGGCGGTCGAGATCGTGGATGCATTGTTTGTAATCCACCAAAATTCGCTCGATTCTGGGGCGGTCCCAGCGGATTGTAAAACTGCAAATGTAACACCCCTATTTAAGAAAGGAGGCAGATAAAAAGCAGGAAATATAGACCAGTTAGCCTAATATCTGTCATTGAATAATGCTGCAGTCCATTATTAAGGAAGCAGTAGCAGGACTTTTTGAAAATCATAATACAATGAAACAGAGTCAACATGGTTTTATGAAAGGGAAATCATGTTTGACAAATTTGAGGATGTAATGAGCAGGGTGGATAAAGGGGAACCAGTAGATGTAGCATATTTGGAATTCCAGAAGGCATTCGATACGTGCCACATAAAAGGTTACTGCACAAGATAAGAGCTCACAGGGTTGGGGATAATATATTAGCATGGATAGAGGATTGTCTAACTAACAGAAAACAGAGAGTCAGGATAAATGAGTCATTTTCCGGTTGGCAAATGGTAACTAGTGGGGGGCCACAGGGATCAATGCTGGGGCCTCAATTATTTACAATCTATATTAATGATTTGGATGAAGGGACCGAATGTAATGTAGCTAAATTTGCTGATGATACAAAGATAGGTGGGAAATCCTCCTGGGAATCCCTGGCCAAAGACCGCCCTAAGTGGAGGAAGAGCATCCAGGAGGGCACTGAGCACCTCGAGTCTCATCGCCAAGAGTACGCAAAAAACAAGCGCAGGCAGCGGAAGGAGTGAGCGGCAAACCAGGCTCCCCACCCACCCTTTCCGCCAACGACTGTTTGTCCCACCTGTGACAGAGACTGTAATTCCCGTATTGGACTGTACAGTCACCTGAGAACTCACTTTTAGAGTGGAAGCAAGTCTTACTTGATTTCGAGGGACTGCCTATGATGATGATGATGATGAGGAGGGAGAGCAAGTAGTGAAGAGAACACAAAGAATCTGCAAAGGGATATAGACAGGCTAAGTGCCTATGATGGTGACGGTGATGATGATGATGAGAAGGCGGCAACTAGAACGCCTCTAAAGATATAGGCTGAGCATACAGGAGAAATGCATTCCAAAGACCAACACGCTCAGGCTAAACAAACATGATTCTAAATGGATCATCGAAAATAAGTGAGATAAAGAGGCAAAATGGCATTTACAAATCCTGCAGGAGAAAGGAGAAGTGGGATAAATACAAAAAATTACAGATACATGTTAAAACAGTGATCACAGACCTAGGAAAAAAGCAGAGTGGCTGAGATTAAGCGTAACGATAACAAATTCTTTCAGTACCACAACAGCAAGAGGACAGTCAGAGAAGAACTCAAAACCATAAAATATGCAAATTAACTTGAGACTGAGGAATATTCTGAATGATTGCTTCCTCCTGTTATTCACAAACAAAGGCGCGAGCAACACGCCCTTTCCAAACAAAGATATCCCAAGTAAAATTAATGACTTTGTTATAAATTAAATAGAAGACCTAGACAGGTCAATTGGACACAAAGCAAAGAAGTTCCATGGGGTGGATGGTATGTATTTCAGAGTGCTGCCAGTGACTATGGAAGCACTGACAATCGTTATGAGGGAGTTACCGGAGAGGTACCTGAAAGTTGAAAATAGGCTAATGTGGTGCCCATATTCAAAAAGGGGATAAAGCAGACAAAGGCAACTAGTAAACCATTCGCTTTACTGCCATTCCATGTAAAATAATGGAATTGATTATCAGGAGTATACTTGAGGACTATTGGTACAACCGTAACCTGGATAAATAACAGCTAACATGGACTAAGAAGGGGAAGGTCCTGCCTGACCAACCTGCTCGACTTCTTTGAGGAGGCGACAATCCACATGGACTGTGGTAAACCCTATGATGTGGTGTACCTTTATTTCCAAAAGGCTTATAACAAAACTCCACCTGAAAGGCTATTTACTAAACTTAAAGCTGTGGAGATTCAGGATAAATTCTGGGAATGGATAAGAAATTAGCCAAGGGTCCCATATCCTTTATAACAGCCTTCTCAACTTGTCCTGTCACCTTCAAAGATTTGTGTACATACAATCTCAGCTCTCTCTGTTTTTGCACCCCCTTTAAAATTGGACCATTTAGTTTATATTGCCTCTCCTCATTGTTTCGACCAAAATGAATCACTTCACACTTGTCCATGTTAAATCGAATCTGCCATCTGTCTGCTCTTTTCACCAGTTTTTCTATGTCCTCCTGAAGTCTATTATTCTCCTCCTCGCTGTTTGCTACATTTCCGAGTTTCGTGTCTTCTGCAAACTTTAAAATTATGCTCTGTATAGCCAAGTCTAGGTCATTAATATGGATCAAAACGAGCAGTGGTTTCAACCCTGGAGAACACTACTGCATACTTCCCTCCAGTCTCTGCTTTCTGTCTCTTAGCCAATTTCATATCCACATAGCCACTGCCCCCCTAATCCCATGGGCTTCAATTTTGCGAACAAATCATTATGTGGTAGTTAATCAAACGCCTTTTGAAGGTCCATATACACACCATCAACTGCACTCCCCGTTACTTCATCAAAGAACTCAATTAAGTTAGTCAAATATTATTTGCCTTTAACATTTCCATGCTAGCTAGCTTTAATTTATTAATCAATAATTTTCTAAGTGATAATTAATTTTGTCTCGGAGTAATGTCTTAAAGTTTTCAATCACCGACATTTGGCTGATTGGCCTGTAGTTGCCGGGTTTATCCTTCTCCCCTTTTTTGAACAGGATATAACATTTGCCACCCTCTGGTTCACTGGCACCACCCCCATATCCAAGAAGGATTGGAAGCTTGTGGCCAGAGCCTCTGCAATTTCCACCCTTACTTCCCTCAGCAGCCAAGGATGCATCCCATCAGGACAGGGTGATTTTTCTACTTTTTTGAGCACTGCCAACATTTTTTATTACCTCCACTTTATCTATGTTTATCCTATCCATTTTCTCTACTATCTCTTCACTATGTCATTGGCAAAATCCTCTTATAGAGTTAAGACAGATGCAAAGCACTCTGCTTTCACAAGAAGTTCTCCTTTTTGGTTAACCTTTTACTATTTATATGTTTATAAAAGATTTTTAGGTTCTCATTTATGTTACCCACTAATCTATTCTATTACACTCCATATTATTTCCTTTTTTAGTTCTCCCCTGTACTTGTTGTATTCAGCTTGGTTCACAACTGAATTATGGATCTGACATTTATTATAAGCCAAAAGCAAAATACTGTGGATGCTTGAAATCTGAAATAAAAACAGAAAATGCTGGAAATACTCAGTGGGTCAGGCAACATCGGTGGTGAGAAAAACAGAGTTAACGGGTTGGATTTTACCAACCTCGGCGGGTCCGTGGTGGGCAACATCGGTGGCGGGTCCCCGCCTTGCTTCTGGCTCCAGCCCGCTGTGTAGAATGATTTCCCCCTGATTGGGCTTGTTAAGCGTTTCCCGGCCAATTGATGGAAGCTGGTCTAATGATGTCATTTGATAACGTGTTTCCTTAAACATAGAAACATAGAAACATAGGAAATCGGTGCAGGAGTAGGCCATTCGGCACTTCGAGCCTGCACCACCATTCAATACGATCATGGCTGATCATTCCCTCAGTACCCCTTTCCTGCTTTCTCTCCATACCTCTTGATCCCCTTAGCGTAAGGGCCATATCTAACTCTCTCTTGAATATATCCAATGAACTGGCATCAACAACACTCTGCGGCAGGGAATTCCACAGGTTAACAACTCTCTGAGTGAAGAAGTTTCTCCTCATCTCAGTCCGAAATGGCCTACCCCTTATCCTAAGACTGTGTCCCCTGGTTCTGGACTTCCCCAACATCGGAACATTCTACCCGCATCTAACCTGTCCCGTCCCGTCTGAATCTTATATGAATCTTTCTATGAGATCCCCTCTCATCCTTCTAAACTCCAATGTATAAAGGCCCAGTTGATCCAATCTCTCCTCATATGTCAGTCCAGCCATCCCGGGAATCAGTCTGGTGAACCGTCGCTGCACTCGCTCAATAGTAAGAACGTCCTTCCTGAGATTAGGAGACCAAAACTGAACACAATACTCCAGGTGAGGCCTCACCAAGACCCTGTACAACTGCAGTAAGACCTCCTATACTCAAATCCCCTAGCTATGAAGGCCAACATGCCATTTGCCTTCTTCACCGCCTGCTGTATCTGTATGCCAACTTTCAATGACTGATGAACCATGACACCCAGGTCTCGTTGCACCTCCCCTTTTTCTAATCTGCTGCCATTCAGATAATATTCTGTCTTCGCGTTTTTGCCCCCAAAATGGATGATCTCACATTTATCTACATTATACTGCATCTGCCATGCATTTGCCCACTCACCTAACCTGTCCAAGTCACCCTGCAGCCTCTTAGCGTCCCCCTCACAGCTCACACTGCCACCCAGTTTAGTGCCCATGTTAAAGGGACCATGCGCAAATTTACTTTGATATTTGTGGTGTCAGTGTTCTACAGCATTGAGGTACTGCAAACACTGACAATGACTGCACAAATGCACATGGCTGCACCCAGGCTCTCCCATGACTCCCTCCATATGCTTATGGGATATGCTAATGGAGGGAGTCACAGCACACAGAGAGGTTCTCTTCCCTTCCAATGAGTGGAAGAGACCTCCCCAGGAGACCAACATAACCTGATTGCACATTGCAGAGGAGGGCATAAACTGCAATGTCGTCAGGAGGACCTGGATGCAGTGATGCAAACCTTTCCATGATCTCAGTGGATCATGAAATGTTCCTGCAAAGCCACACTCAACCTCATCCTGCTGTGCCACTCATCACATCCCCATCACTCTGCTTCCCTCCCCAACTCCTGCACATCCTTACTCACACCAACTTACCTTCCACTTTCACCCATTCATCTCTATCTACGTGATTATTTCCCCATCTCACTAGCCACCCTCACACTCACCCTCATCCTCCATGTTGGACTGGAAATATACTGATCAAGAACATTCTCATGTACACATTTCAGGAATTCCTCCCCTCTTTTCCCTTTACACTGTTATATTCCTAGTTTACATTGGGATATTCTGGCCCCTTGAACATCCCTCATTATAACTGCTCAACCATCGGTGGACATGCCTTCAGCTGCCTGAGCCCCAAGCTCTGGAACTCCCTCCCTAAACCTCTCCGCCTCTCTACCTCTCTTTCCTCCTTTAAAACGCTCCTTAAAACCCACCACTTTAAACAAGCTTTTGGTCATCTGCCTTAATTTCTTCTTTTGTGGCCGGGTGTCAAATTTATCTGTTTTGTCTTGTAACCCTGCTGAGAAGCACCTTGGGATGTTTTACTACATTAAAAGTGCTATATAAATAAAAGTTATTATTATTAATATGTGAAGTCCCCCATTATCAATACTCTGTATTGCTTGCATCTTTCTGAATTTTGACTGCAAAATTTGCTTCTCTATCTCCTTTTCACTATTTGGTGGCCTATAATATATACCCGGCAGTGTAATAGCTCCTGTATTGTTCCATAAGTCTAGCCAAATAGGTTCTCTCTTTGACCCCTTAAATACATCAGGCCTTTATGATGCTCTAACGGTGATCAATTCTGCCACCCTCTCATTTTTTTCCTTTCTTATATTTCCTGAGTACGAGTACATTATGGACAGGAATATTAAGCTCCCATTCCTCCCCGTGTTTAAGTCAGATCTCTGTTATTGCCTCTTTATCATATTCCCATGTAACTATTTGTGCCTACAGGTCACCAAACTTATTCATCACACTCCGTACATTTATGCACATGCACTCCAAACCCATCGTAATCTGCCTTGTATTTTCCCCCATCTGATCTCTCTTATTTCTGAACTATTCTATACTCCAGTGCTATTTGCCTCTCCCAGTCTTCTGTGCAACTTTTCTCCCCTCACTACTGCTTCAGTGGGTTTGGAGTGGGAGGGGAATGATCCAGTTGTCGTAGTCCATGTAGGCACCAACGACATAGGTAGGATAAAGAAAGAGGTTCTGATGAGGGATTATGAGCAGTTTGGGGCTAAATTAAAGAACAGAACCACAAAGGTAATAATTTCTGGATTACTACCTGAGCCACGTGTAAATTTGCATAGGGTAAATAAGATCAGAGAGATGAATGTGTGGCTCAAAGATTGGTGTGAGAGAAATGGGTTTCGATTCATGGGGCACTGGCACCAGTACTGGAATAAGAGGGAGCTGTTCTGTTGGGACGGGCTTCACTTGAACCATGCTGGGACCAATGTCCTGGCCAATCAAATAACTAGGGCTGTAGATAGGGCTATAAACGAAATAGTGGAGGGAGGATCAGGTGAGTGGGAATTTTAAAAAATCAAAGAGAAAGGAGAAGGCAATAATGCAGGATAGCGATAGGGGTAATGATAACTAGAGTGTGACGGGAAGGGCCAGAGCATATAAACATAAGAGTGCATCAGAAAGTGGAGTCAGAGAAGGGAAAAATGGAAAAAGGCAAAATTAAAAGCTCTTTATCTGAATGCACACTGCATTCATAACAAGATAGATGAGTTGACAGCACAAATAGAAATAAATGGGTATAATCTGATAGCCATTACAGAGGTGTGGTTGCAAGGTGACCAAGGCTGGGAACTGAATATCCAGGGGTATTTGACAATTCAAAAGGATAGGCAGAAAGGAAAAGGAGGTGGGGTAGTTCTGTTAATAAAGGATGGGATCAGTGCAGCAGTGAGAAATTATATTGGCTCAGAAGATCAAGATGTAGAATCAGTTTTTGTGGAGATAAGAAATAATAAGGGAAGGAAGTCACTGGTGGGAGTAGACTATAGGCCCCCTAACAGTAGCTACACTGTAGGACAGAGCATTAATCAAGAAATAATGGAGGCTTGTAAGAAAGGTACGGCAATAATCATGGGCGATTTAAATCTTCATATTGATTGGGCAAATCAAAGTGGCAAAGGTAGCCTTGAGTTCATAGAGTGTATTCGGGATGGTTTCTTAGAACAATATGTTGTGGAACTAACCAGGGAGCAGGCTATTTTGGATTTGGTAATGTGTAATGAGACTGGATTAATTAATGATCTCATAGTAAAGGATCCTCTTGGGCAGAGTTATCATAGCATGGTAGAATTTCACGTTCACTTTGAGGATGACAAACTTGGGTCTCAAACTAGTGTCCTGAACTTAAATAAAGGCAACTACAAAGATATAAATCAGAGTTGGCTAAAGTGGACTGGGAAAATAGATTAAAGGGTAAGATGGTAGATAAGCAGTGGCAGACATTTAAGGAGTTATTTCATAAGGTATATAAAGATATATTCCAGTGAGAAAGAAAGACTCTAAGAGATGGATGAACCATCCGTGGCTAACTAAGGAAGTAAAAGATGGTTTCAAATTGAAAATAAAGGCATACAATGTTGCGAAGATAGAGGATTGGGAATTTTTTAGAAACCAGCAAAGGACGACTAAAAAAATTAAGAGAGAAAAGATAGATTATGAGAGTAAACTAGCAAGAAATATAAAAACAGACAGTAAGAGCTTCTACAGGTATATAAAAAGGAAGAGAGTAGCTAAAGTAAACGTTGGTCCCTTCGAGGATGAGACTGGGGAATTAATAATGGGGAACAGGGAAATGGCAGAGACTTTGAACAAATATTTTGTATCGGTCTTCACGGTAGAAGGCACCAGAAACATCCCAGTAAATTGATAATCAAGGGGCTATTGGGAGGGGGGAAACTTAAAACAATCGCTATCACTAGAGAAAAAGTACTAGGCAAACTAATGGGAGTAAAGGTGGACAAGACCTCTGGACCTGATGGCCTGCATTCTAGGGTCTTAAAGGAATTGGCTGCAGAGATACTGGATGCATTGATTGTAATCTACCAAAATACCCTGGAGAGGTCCCAGTGGATTGGTAAACCGCAAATGAAATGTCCCTATTTAAGAAAGGAGGGAGACAGAAAGCAGAGAACTATAGACCAGTTAGCCTAATATCTGTCATTGGGAAAATGCTGGAGTCCATTATTAAGGAAGTAATAGCAGGACATAAAAAATCATAATACAATCAAGCAGAGTCAGCATGGTTTTATGAAAGGGAAATCATGTTTGACAAATTTGCTGGCGTTCTTTGAGGATGTAATGAGTAGGATGGATAAAGGGGAACCAGTAGATGTCGTATATTTGGATTTCCAGAAGGCATTCGATAAGGTGCCACATAAAAGGTTACTGCACAAGATAAGAGCTCACAGGGTTGAGAGTAATATATTAGCATGGATAGAGGATTGGCTAATTAACAGAAAACAGTGAATCAGGATAAATGGGCGATTTTCGGGTTGGCAAACTGTAAATAATGTGGTGCCAGTGCTGGGGCTTGAACTATTTACAATCTATATTAGTGACTGGATGAAGGGACCAAAATGTAGCCAAAGTTGCTGATGATACAAAGATAGGTAGGAAAGCAAGTTGTGAGAAGGATTCGAAGAATCTACAAAGGGATATAGATAGGCTAAGTGAATGGCCAAAAATTTGGCAGATGGAGTATAATGTGGAAAAATATGAGGTTATCCACTTTGATAAGATAAATAAAAAAGGAAATTATTATTTAAATGGGGAGAGATTCCAAAATGCTGCAGTACAGTGGGATCTAGGGGTCCTTGTACATGAAACAAAATTAGCATGCAGATACAGCAAATAATTAGGAAGGCAAATAGAATGTTGGCCTTTATTGTAAGGGGTATGGAATATAAAAGTAGGGAAGTCCTGCTACAACTGTACAGGGCTTTGGTGTGACCACACCTGGAGTAATGCGTACAGTGTTGGTCTCCTTATTTAAGGGGGATATACTTGCATTGGAGACAGTTCAGAGAAGGTTCAGGAGGTTGATTCCTGAGATGCAGGGGTTGTCTTATGAAGAAAGGTTATGCAGGTTAGGCCTATACTCATTGGAGTTTAGAAGAAGGAGAGGTGATTTTATTGAAACGTATAAGATTCTGAGGGGGCTTAACAGGGAAGACGCGGAGAGGATGTATCCCCTCGTGGGGAATCTAGAACTAGGGGGCATAGTTTCAGAATAAGGGGCCGCCCATTTAAAACTGAGATGAGGATGAATTTCTTCTCTCAGAGGGTTGTAAATCTGAGGAATTCTCTGCCCCAGAGAGCTGTGGAGGCTGGGTCATTGAATATATTTAAGGTGGAGATAGACAGATTTTTGAATGATAAGGGAGTCAAGGGTTATGGGGAGCGGGCAGGGAAGTGGAGTTGAGACCAAGATCAGATCAGCCATGATCTTATTGAATGGCAGAGCAAGCTCGAGGAGCCAAATGGCCTACTCCTGCTCCTATTTCTTGTGTTCTTATGTTCATCTTGGTGCCTCGCCCCCTGCCAAATTAGTTTAAACCCTCCCCCACAGCATTATTTAACCTCCCTGTGAGGACAGTTCCCAGCCCTGTTGTAAAGTTGCCTTGTTCCCCAGAACTGGTCCCAATGTCATGGGAATCTGAAGCTCTCCCTCTGCACCATTTCTCCAGCCGCGTGTTAACCTGTCTTATCTAACAGCTCTTATACTCACTAGCACGTGGCACAAGTTATGTCAGAGTGGGGGGTAAATACTCTGTGGGTGTCTCAGGGCTCTTTGCCGGGACCACTACTGTTTCTAATTTACATAAAGGACCTGGATTCGGAAACTCAATGCAAAGTGATCACATTTGCTGATGATATCAAACTAGGAGGGTCAATTGAATCCTACAGAATGAGTTGGACAAGATATGGAAGTGGGCAGAACAATGACAATTGAAATTGAATACAGACAAATGTAAAATGTGACACAGCGTATGCAAAAATAGATGATACACATACTCTATGAATAGTGCTGAAATGATTAAGGATAAACTTGAAAGTGACCTTGGAGCCTCCGTACATGATTGGATACAAACATAAACAAAAGCCTCTCCTAATAGAAATTAAAGGGGTCGGTTTCCGTTTGCTGTGGTATTTGTGTGGGCGGCACTGCTCACCTGACCACATCAGCGAGAGGTCCGAAGCATCTTGGTGGTTAGGCCTCATTTTCATGTGGTCGACAAGCCCCGAGTGCTGAACGGCCGCTCAGAGGGAGCGCATTGGTCAAGGAGAGTGGGGAATTGACTGACTGCTATGCTGAGCTGGCTGATATTACGGCCCGGGGGTGGCTCGTGTGCAGGGACCATTAACGAGCTGGACTCAGTGCTGTCTGGTTTTAGAGCGTTCAGCACTCGGGGCTTCTCAAAAGGTGTGGTGAACATTAATTTATAATCTTGCTTCTGCAAAAACAACTGTCTAGAAATTGGATGGCGCAGCATCTGTTTCTCAGGCAAACAATGGGCGATAACGGAACCAACTATGGGGATAATTTGGGAAGGTGGAGTTGAAGTAGATGATCAGCCATGAACTTATTGAATGACAGAGCAGGCTCAAGGGGCCGAATAGACTACTCCTGCTCCTGTGTTCTCAATATGGCGTGCGAATGCTCATTGCATTCCAGCTATGCGTCACGTGCCATATTGGTTCGGGCGTTCTATGAAAATCAGGTGGCTAACACGTATATTAGGCCCCTTTCCGAAATTGGTTCATGCCGTTTATTCTCAGTATTTCAGGCACACAGCAGCTGAAACCATCGATCTTTAAAGAGATCTTTGGAGGCTGTCACCAAAAAGATGTGACAATTCTCTACTTACCCCTATGTGGTGTCAGCTGGGAGCCACCTTTTGCCCCCTGTTGTTGCTGCTGGTCCAATTTTACTGAGACAGATCTTGGTTTAAAATGGTAGTAAAAGCTGTACTGCTACTGCAATGTGACTTCCAACAGAAGCTTTGCAGGTGTGTGGGTGGAAAGAAAGCAAAATGTTTTTGATCTGGAAAATCCCCGATGCTCAAGGAGTTTGAGCGACTTCATTAACTGGGGAGATAGCAATGACTGGTTTCAGTCTCGTTGAAATGAAGACCACAGAGCTGCTTTCATTCCTTAGCAACACAAGTATCTGTGCGCGTTCTGGTAACCTGCATGTAACCACCTTGTTATTTGCTCTGGGCGAGGTTTTGATTTAGGCAGGTTGACCTCATTTCTGACTGCCTATCAAAAAAAATTAACACATCAAGAATAAAAGGAACCTTGCTGCAATATTCTGAAACAGAAATATTCCAGGGCATTAAAAGCAAAACTGCAACTATTTTGTTTCATCTGTCAGTTTGGCTCAGTTCAGTTCCATCTGCCACTGTAAGTTTGGCGGAGCCGAAATCTGGTCCCACCACTGACCCATGTGCCGGAGTTCCCCAGGTCAGGCAACTTACGTAGTTTGGTAGGCGTTCACGCAACTTGGGTGCCCGCTCGTTCTCAGAGAACGCGGCAATAGGTTGCTATTTTTCTGCAAAATGGCTGGTGTGGTACAAGCAAAAAAACAACACTCAACTTTTGGCCCCTTTTCTGAAAGTCTGCCGACTTCGGAGCTGCTTTCCCAACACTCGTGTCGGCCCGACACAGGTGTCCAGTGCATTGGGGACACAGGCGACAAGGCCGGGGGGAATTCTGGCAGAGGACACCGTCCCACTCTTCTGTGCCCGCTCCAGAGGAAATTCCTTCAGGGTGGGGATCTGGCATTACTGCGTCCTGCCCCAGTTCCCAGCCCTGAGCTGTCCTGTCCTGTCCTGCACCACTTATCTCAAGAGTCTGCCCCAGGCTTCGAGGGAATTCAGGGCCTTGATTCATTGTGCCTAACTGAGTAAAATTGCATTTCCCATTTTACCAAAGAACATTTTAATCCTCCAAATTACTGTTGGTGATTGAAGTGGATGAACACTTAGTGACCTTGTATTACATGCCTTTGTCCATTATTTTCAGGTAGGTGGTTACCCCCTCTGCTAAAGTAGACAAATAAAGGATTGTCATACAAGTATGTTAAACATTTATCTGCTAATACAAATTTGCATTTAATTAGTGCCTTATCACATCCTTAGGACACCCTAAAGTGCTTCACACCCAATGGGTTACTGGTGTATTGCAGGTAAATACATCAGCTAATTTGTACATAGCAAGGTCCCACAAACAGAATGGCCAGTTAAATTGTTTTAGTGGTGTTGGGTGAGAGTGTGTTGTCAGCCAGGACACCAGGAGAACTCCTTGCTCTTCTTCAAATGGTGCCATGGGGTCTCTTCATCTCTAGCCAGTGCAGGCAGACAAGAGGCTGGATTTTAAGAACATAGGAGCAGGAGTATGCCACCTGGCCCCTCGTGCCTGCTCCGCCATTTAATAAGATCATGGTTGATCTGATCATGGACTCAGCTTTACTTCCCTGCCCACTCCCCATCGCCCTTTACTCCCTTATCGCTCAAACATCTGTCTATCTCCGCCTTAAATATATTCAATGACCCAGCCTCCACAGCTCTCTGGGGGTAAAGAATTTCATAGATTTACAACCCATTGAGAGAAGAAATTCCTCTCCATCTCAGTTTTAAATGGGCGGCCCCTTATTCTAAGACTATGCCTCATAGTTTTAGTTTCCCCCTTGAGTGGAAATACCCTCTCTGCATCCACCTTGTCGAGCCCCCTCATTATCTTATAAGTTTCAATAAGATCACCTCTCATTCTTCTGATCTCCAATGTGTATAGGCCCAACCTACTCAACCTATCCTCATAAGTCAACCCCCTCATCTCTGGAATCAACCCAGTGAACCTTCTCTGAACAGCCTCCAATACAAGAATATCCTTCCTTAAATATGGAGACCAAAACTGTACGCAGTACTTCAGGTGTGGCCTCACCAATACCCTGTATAGTTGTAGCAGGACTTCTCTGCTTTTATACTCTAGTACCCTTGCAATAAACGGCAACATTCCATTTGCCTTCCTGATTACTTGCTGTACTTGCATATTAATTTTTTGTGTTTCATGTACAAGGACCCCCAGGTACTCTGCACTGCAGCACTTTGCAATTTTTCTCCATTTAAATTATAATTTGCTTTTCTATTATTTCTGCCAAAGTGGATATCCTTACATTTTACCACATTATACTCCATCTACCAAATTTTTGCTCACTTAGCCTATCTATATCCCTTTGCAGATTTTTTTGAGTTCTCCTCGCAATTTGCTTTCCCGCCCATCTTTGTATCATCAGCAAACTTAGCTATATTACATTCGGTCCCTTCATCCAAATCATTAATATAGATTGTAAATAGTTGAGGCCCCAGCACCGATTCCTGCGGCACCCCACTAGTTACTGTTTGCCAACCAGAAAATGACCCATTTATCCCGACTCTCTGTTTTCTGTTGGTTAACCAATCCTCTATCCATGCTAATATACTATCCCCAACCCTGTGAGCTTTTATCTTGTGCAGTAACCTCTTAAGTGGCACCTTATCGAATGCCTTCTGGAAATCCAAATACACCACATCCACTGGTTCTCCCTTATCCACTCTGCTCGTTACATCCTCAAAGAACTCCAGCAAATTTGTCAAACATGATTTCCTTTGCATAAAACCATGCTGACTCTGCTTGATTGAATTATGCTTTTCCAAATGTCCCGCTACTGCTTCTTTAATAATGGACTCCAGCATTTTCCTAATGACAGATGTTAAGCTAACTCGTCTATCGTTTCTTGCTTTTTGTCTGCCTCCTTTTTTAAATAGTGGCGTTACATTTGCGCTTTTCCAATCCGCTGGAACCGCCCCAGAATCCTTGGAATTTTGGTAGATTACAACCAATGCGTCCACTATCTCTGCAACCACTTCTCTTAAGACCCTAGGATGTAAGCCATCTGCTCCTGTCCGCCTCTGTTTTTGCCGCGGACGGGTGGCAATGGCAGCGAAGGAGCGGCGAGAGCTTTCAGCGCCCCACCTGGGATTTCTGGGCCAGTTTCGGCGGGGCACGGAGCATTACCGCCTGGAAGAGGAGAGCCGGTGTGCAACGCCTGTGGTTGCGACACCAGATCGATTTTTGAGTCCCACCGACCTGTAGCGCTGCGTAGAGCACCCTGCTGGGACCGCCTGTGAAAATGGGTGTAGTGAGGTAAGTATGATTTTATTTTATTTTATTTTATTTGCAATTCCTGTTGTAGTAGCGTGGGCTATATATTGGGAATTCGGTTCTATTATGCTGCCCAATTGCACTGGTTCATGGAAGATTGTGATTATGCAAATGAATTTAACGGAAACTTGCAGCATATCTTAACCAGCGCAATTTCAAGTGCATTTTTGACGCAATTTCTCGATCGCGGAAACTCTTCCCCCACACGATTTTTTGACTTGCCTGTTGTTGGGCTGCTGGCAACTCGGAGTCTGACCCATTTGGAATACAAATAGTGGGCTCCACAGTGAACTCTGCAGACATACCAGTCACCATCATCATGGTCAACACAGTTAAAGAGAAGCTCTGAGGAGTTTCCTCCCCTGACCTCGTGCTTTCCTCGAATTGTCTCTTCCATTTAGAAGATATTCTTTGATATAGATATAACCTGGTGTAGTTTTATAAAAACAGCTGAAAATGGGTTTATCACCAAAAGTAAACATTTTGTAACCTGATTTAAAATGACTGAAAATGATTTTTAAAGAACTATACTGAACCATTTAATAGTTTAAGTGGTGTACACTTGTTAGTTTCTTAGTAAATTAAGTATTTTTTGACATGAAAAAGCTTAAAGCAAACCCAGTATTCCATCTGGTGAAAGGGGTGTGTTGGGAGGGGGAAGTGTGTGCGGCATCGTGGCACGTGAGGGGTGGGGAGTGTAAATATATCGGGGATCACCGTGTGTCGGCGTGAGTGGGTGGAGAGTGTGAGGGTGTTGCTGTCACTGTGGTGATGTGGAGAGCGACGGCTGTGAAGAGGGCGACTGGATTGAACGTCACCAAAATTGGAGTGTGGGCAGATATAGCAGGAGCAGCGAGGTCGGGGCGAAGGAGCCCCGAGAGATTGTAGAGTGACGTGATCGTGGCCCAGGAAAGGCGCGAGTTCAGGGCGCGAGTTCAGAGCACAGAAGAGGGCCCAGGGGCAGCACGAGCCAGCCCACACTGCAATATGTGTGCGCATTAGGTCCGTGCAGCAGAGCTGGTCTCCAGTCGTCTTAGCACTGGCCAAGACCTCGCTCTGTCAAGCCTGTGTGATGGTTGGTGTGCAACGGCCACCACACGTTAAAAAAATCCAAGCACAGGCATCTTCCACCCTTCACGATGTAGTTCGGGACCTGGAATATTAGGTCCTTCATTGAAACACCTGTGAACTCATCATCCCTTTTTGGCGTGGAAGCAAGTCATCCTCGCTTCGAGGGATGCCTATGATGATGATGATATTGAGAATGTTTTGGTGGGTTTGTTTGTTTTTTTTTCTCCCCAGGCCTCTCTCAGAGTGTTCCTGAGGCTGGCTGTATAGTTTGGGATTTTCGCATGCTCAACTGGCCTACCGTCCTAAGAGAGGTGTGCAACACCTCCTTTAACCGCTCCGCCCCACACTCAGGGCCCAGCTGCCCAATTTTACTGACTGAGGCGCAAACTTTTTCCAGGCAGTATCAGGACTAAACGTCATTAACACCCCGAAATCCTAAAAGCCGAAAATCCAGCCCTAAAGTATTGGTTTAACATCCCATCTGAAAGACTGCAACTTCAACTTAGATTATGCACTCAAATCCAGGCATGACACTCAGAATTATCGGAGTCAGAGGTGCGAGTGCTAGGAACTGAGCCAGGCTGACAGTCGTTTCTGGGCTCCACTGATTTGTTGCACAGAATCTTCCTGCCTTTGGAGGAAGAATTGCTCTGATATAGGTGTACTCATTTAGGACTGAGATCTAAAGTAACTGTAGGGCACCCTCTATGTTTTAACATCTGCCACCAGATTTCCCTTGGCATTGCACATGGGTACAAGAACATAAGAACATAAGAAATAGGAGCAGGAGTAGGCCATATGGCCCCTCGAGCCTGCTCCGCCATTTAATACGATCATGGCTGATCCGATCATGGACTCAGGTCCACTTCCCTGCCTGCTCCCATAACCCCCTAATTCCCTTATCGGTTAAGAAGCTGTCTATCTTTGTCTTAAATTTATTCAATGTCCCGGCTTCCACAGCTCTCTGAGGCAGCGAATTCCACAGATTTACAACTATCTGAGAGAAGAAATTCTTCCTCATCTCAGTTTTAAATGGGCGGCCCCTTATTCTAAGATTATGCCCTCTAGTTCCAGTCTCCTCTATCAGTGGAAACATCCTCTCTGCATTCACCTTGTCAAGCCCCCTCATAATCTTATACGTTTCGATAAGATCACCTCTCATTAATCTTTAGTCTAGAGCACAGTTGCTGAGTTCGAGCTGTGTTTAACTTGGCAAGTCCCTGTATTGCCACTGCTCAGTTGCTCCATATGGAGAAGCGCGGGTCGGATTTCCTTCGCCCCCCTGTCCCGCCACCCCCCCCCCCCCCCTCACTCACACCTGGGTAAAAAAGGAGGTGTGCTCTTTGCATCCGCTTGACGTGGCCTCAGCAGAAACTGGCCATATTTCCGAGTTCAGCCATTTTAAATATGTTGGGCGAACATTGGGCACGACTACCCCATGATAACTGGCGCCCGCTCCGCATCAGAAGAGGGAAGTTGAGCATTCCTGTCGATCCAAACGGACTGCAGCACTGCAAGTTTCAGATCATTTTTGTTATGAACAGCAGCCGATGACATTCACCCCTGCACTCCAGCTCACCTCCACCCACTGAAGCTCAATAATATCTTGCCTATGGTGAAAGCACCTCACTGGCTGCCAAGTTACAGATCTTCTGATCTATTGAGTCTATAAGCAGTCTAGTAATTACTCCACAAGGCAAGGTATTGTACTTGAACTGTGGTGACCTTAGTTCAGTTATTACTGCTCCTGAGTGAGGGTATAGCATGGTGAGTTCCCTTTTATACCTGGTTACCTGTCGTGTACAGCTGATCCCTAGGTCTCCACCAGTTGCACCCTCTGGTGGTACAAGCATAGCGTATACAGTGTGAAGATACATCCAGTAGTTTTATGTAACTGTACATTAAGTGTACAGGGAGTATACTTATGTTATACATACACAACATGATCTAAAAGGGAACCTTCCCAACCTTTAACATCGGTTCGTAGGGGTGGCAAATGTCTGCCGACAGGAATTCCCGGAAAATTGCGTTAGTAAACAGATAGCTAGATAGATGGTTCCCATCTGTAGACTGATAGCGGGAAATTATAACCCCCCAAAATGAGTGGGTTTGGGTTAGATGGGAAGTAAAAATGTAAAACATTTTTTTTTTTTTTTTTTTAAATTCGTAGCCAATCGTTCCAATTCTTTGTCAAATCACAAACGCCAGAGGTCACCTTGCACACGCCAAGGATCACTCTGCGCCAATGCTCTTAGCCAAAAGGCCTAGAGCCACTGCACCGTTCCTGGAAGTACTGCAATACCAGGTTCGTGCCATGGAGGTGGATGGGTCAGGTCCCCCACATACCTCCGTGGAGGTGGATGGGTCAAGCCACCCCACCCACCTCCTGTTTCCAAAAAAGCAAGCATATACCTTCCTGATCCAGGGAGAACCACCGGAGGTCATGGTGGCTACTCCCCTGTCAGGTCAGTTACGCATGATCTTAGCCAAAAGGCCGAGAAGCGAAATGTCATACCCGAACCCAAGCCGCCCCGAACCCACCCACTTGCGGTTTTAAAGGAGGCGGGAGGGGGAACGGATGACCAATCCACCTCTCAATGTGGCTGGCTGCAGGCGGGAATCGGATTTCAAAAATGGCAATCATTAAATTTGGCAGGACCTGAGGGAAGCCCATTCTTCTGGCCAGTGCTGACCACAAACCTGCCCCCCCCCGCGACTCCCATCCCCCAACTCCCTCACTGCATCCCTGTAAATATCGGGGCGGTGGTGTTCAATATACAGTTGGCAGTATTTGAACTAAAAGTTCTGTCATAAGACTTCACACAAGCATCCGAAAATAACTAGCAGCAAAAGACAAGCTGGTCCATTAAGCATGTCCCACACACAAGGGCTGATAAATTTGATGCTTTAACGCCAGCTGTTAAGGCCGATTTTTGTAGAAAAAATGGCGGCCGCCTCGCTTTAGGCGCGGAACGCGGCGGTCGCCATATTGGGCAGGTCGGCGGCACTGTCAGCGCAACTATTTTAACTACCAGGAGCGTGACATCAATCGGCGTGTAATGCCCTATCGACGCACGCTCATCAATTTTGGATGCCGCCGCTCCTCTTACCGCCCGCTCCAAAGCGCGCCGGTGCATGCAGCTGTTGACAGCGCGTCGAACTGGGAGAAAGCAGCAGTGAGCTATAAACTGCACAGTTAAACAGCTGCTGGGATAACCGGTAACTATGGAAAGCTGAGACTATGTAATTGGAATGAAAAGTGCTTCCAATTAGACGCATGAAATCTCCCTCCTGCTCAGTCAAACATCACAGGAGGTAAATTCTTTCAAAATAAACTATATTTTATTTCAGTTGTAATAATCTCAGGAAGTAAATCAAAACTGCATTTCCTTAAATTTTATACATTGGATTTTCTAGTTTAGGAAACGATAAAATAATATGCAAAGTTTTGAAGGCTGTTTTTAAAAGGCTTAACACCATAGTCTCACCAAGACTTCTTCAAACGCCTGCTGTTAAAAAAATTTATTAAACTCTCTTCTGCATGATTTACACCAGTAAGCTCATGACTAAGTCGTTCATGTTTCCCTTTTAAAAACATTTATTTCAATTGATTTCTCATGCACAATTTAATTATATCGATGCCACTGTCTTTATGTGGTGTTTCCAGTCACAGTTCTTCCAGTTCCTCCTCCTGAGCCTGTGCTTTAAGAGCTGCTCACCAGGAAGTGAATCCCCTGTGATACGCGGGGTAGCACACTGTCACTGCCAGCTGCAAGATGGCACATCCCTATCCCCCTCCCAATCCCTCTCCCCCTCTCCATCCCTCTCCCCACACCCCTCTCTCTCCCCATCCCTCTCCCCATCCCCCTCCCCCGCCAGCACCATGATGGAGCCCAAACCTCCAGGCAACAACCATTGGGTGAAAGATCTGTGGAGCTACGGCAGCCAGCGAGGGTGGGAATAGCAGGCAGTCTGGCATCCAGTTGTGGACCCCACACGAGATGCAGACAAATGTCCGAGAGAGCAAGAGGGGAGCCGTGGACAAACAAATGCGTCATGATGTGCCACAACGAACAATACTCCGACCCGACATGGGCCATCGGCGGACCCGATACCCCCTGACCCAGCAAAACCCAGGAGCCGTCACAAAATGATCCAAACAGTATTGTTATAACAGACTGCTCGAGACACAGCACAGTTCCTTTAGCCGCAACCTTCGACCTCATGCTGATGTTACCGCCGGAAAGAGCGTGTTGCACAAGAGATTCTGAGCACTGCTCATTTAAATACCGGTGCTGTCTGTGCTTGTTCTGTGTGCGGCTGTTAACTTTGGCCCGTGGTGGCTCCGCCTATTTTCAGGCTTAATCGAATATCTAGGCCCATGATGTCTGGGGCATGACGACTAGATACTTTCTACCCCCCTTCGCAGCCATGTAATCGCCTGGGACAGACAAAACCTCCCTCCCATTTAACCATGGATGCATCACAGCTGAATCCGATCCTGTCCTCCCCGGATGTCCATACACTCACACTTCCAATTGGATCATTGGAAGGTAGGATAGGTGTGGGAACATTGGCTCATTTCCCCCTCACTAATTCCGATGCCCCTACGACCACTTTGGCTGATACCAGCTAATTCAGCATAGATTGTGGATTCAACCTGGAACCTTGCTGGCCTGTATAAGCTCACCGAGCCACTACAGGTGCTTCTTTCATTTGCATTTGAGACATTGAAAGTCCTCCTAATTCCTGCAATACTACTCATTTCTTGCTTGTAAGCGTTTCAGTGTGCTGTGTGGCTTAGACACTACAGCCTCAACTCTTAACCTCAAAAGAGCCTTCCGTTTAGATTCGCTTGTGTGCACTGGGGGCCCCTTAAGGGAACATAGTGTTGAGAAGTGTTATGTATGCAATAAAGGTACAATCTGAGAACTGTTTAACTGAACAAGGTACAACCTGGTTTCTGCTTTATATAGGCCCAAAGTGCCTGACTCACAAAATGCCTGGCCTTTTATACCAGAGCAGCACCATGTGCGTGCTGCTCAGTGGCCTCCAACAATGACACCATCTGGTGGCTACAAACAGCATGTACATACATGACAAGAAGATTCGTGACTTTTGAATTATATGCTTATTCCTGCCACCACCTGAAGCTCTTCACTGCTAATCAAAAATGCTAGTTTTAACATAATTTACAGCTGGTTTGACTGACTAATAGTGAAGACCAGCAGCACCAAGTGCATTGCCATTTACTGGAACAAATGAATAAAAATGGAATCCTGTTTTACCTATCACTGCATTGAAATGAAGGTCCCCTGACCCACCTCATTCTTTTTCCTCATAGCTAGGCATTCATGGAGGCCTTTTAATGGCCGAGTGCAGTGAACATGAGTATAGAGGCCTGATTCTGCTCTTCAGTAAAAAAAGTACCCAGGACTTGTCACTACAGGCCATGTCGTTCACTGAGACAAAAGGCCTGTGTGGAGAATGAAATGCTGTATGAATGCTTTTCCTTTTTTATTATTGAGAAACCCAAAAGCCCATCGAGCAGGATATCAAAGAGTTAGAGAGACAGCAAGGTTTAACCACAATGCTGGGGTAGTGTAGAAAGAAAGAAAAAAAAGTTGCATTTATTCCACGGGATATACGGCACAGAAAGAGGCCATTCGGCCCAACCAGTGCATTTCCCTCGGGGTGTTCCAAAGAACTTCCCATCCCATTAATTACTTTGAAGTGCGGTCACTTGTTAGGTAGGCAGATACAACAGCCAATCTGCTCACAGAAAGGTCCCACAAAATACAATGAGATAAATGACCAGTTAAATCTGTTTTGGTGGTGTTGGTTGATGGATAAATGTTGGCCAAGACACTTGGGGAACTCTCCTGCTTGTCTTTGAATAGTGGAATGGGGTCTTTTACATTCACCGTGAGGGCAGATGTTTAATGTCTTATCCTTCCGACAGTGCATCACTCCTTCAGTATCGCCCAGTAGTGTCAGCCTGGATTATGTTCTCAATCCTTCTGAAGGAGCTGCACTTTATATCATACCTGTTCTATCCCTGATTAAGGTTCTTTTGACGAATGTGCCAAATGGGACAAAGAAAATTAAGGAAAATGTTGCTTAAAATGCATAAAACAGGACTGTGCTGTCACTGAACATTTAATGAATGATACTGCAACATTGCGTCGAGACAATAAGATCCCACGCTGCTCGTGAGAACCTGTGTTCAAAGGGAGCTTGATCAGAGAATTGGGACTACAATCAAAGATTACAGGTTATTCCGTCATGTGAGGTGCATCACAAACGAGTCCAACTCTGTTCTCACTTAACCTCCTTTGCATACGTACGCGTTCAAGCTCGGGTCAATGGGGGTAATTTTCAACACTTGGGCTGTAGTCTTACATAGGCTTTAATTTTACTTAAAAGCCTATGAGATTAAAGGGACAGTGGCAGCATAGATACAAAATTGGCTAAGAGACAGAAAGCAGAGAATACAGCTGTTTTTCAGACTGGCAGGTAGTATACAGTGGTGTTCCCCAGGAATCGATATTAGGACCACCGCTCTCTTTGATATATATTAATGACCTGGACTTGGGTATACAGGGCATAAATTCAAAGTTTGCACATCAGCCACGATGTTATTGAATGGCAGAGCAGGCTTGAGGGACCGTTTTCTTGCTTCAAATCAAGCGCCTTAAATTAAGGGCCAGGATTAAAAACTAAATCTAATGAATTAAATACAGTAGAGATGGCAGAGCAGGCGATGTGTCACTGCTGCAACATGTGGGAGCTGGTGGACACCATTGAGGTCCACGGCGACCATATCTGCAGCAAGTGCCCGCAGCTCGAGGAACTTTGGCTCCGTGTTGATGTGCTGAAATCCGAGCTGCAGACACTACGGCACATCAGGGAGGGGGAGAGTAACCTGGACACTGAGATCCAAGAGCTAGTCACACCAATTAGATTAATTAATTCAAATTCGATCGGTGGTCAGTGACACGGGATGTGATTAAGAGTGAGGAAGGTATGGGGACTCAGGATGGAGTGATGGGGGAGCCTCAGCCCTTGCTCTTGTCCAACAGCTTCGAGGCTCTTACTCCCCATATGGACAAGGGCAGGGACTGCAGGGAGGATGAGCAAACTGACCATGGCACCGTGGTACAGGGGACCATTCAAGTGGGTGGAGTAAAAAGAAACGCTGTAGTGGTAGGAGACAGTATCATTAGAGGGATAGATACTGTTCTCTGCAGCCGAGAGTTTGAGTCCCGAAGGCTATATTGCCTACCCAGTGCCGAGGTTAAGGACATCTCTCCTCTGGGCTGGAGAGGAACTTTGAAGTGGTAGGGGGAAGATCCAGTTGTCTACGTGCGTACCAACGACATAGGTAGGACAAACAAAGAGGTTCCGCTGAGGGAATATGAGCAGCTAGGGGCCAAATTAAAAAGCAGAACCACAAAGGTAATAATCTCTGGATTAATACCTGAGGCACGAGGGTAAATAAGATCAGAGAGTTAAACACGTAGCTCAAAGACTGATGTGGGAGAAATGGGTTTTGGTTCGTGGGACACTGGCACCAGTACTGGGGTAAGAGGGAGCTGTTCCATTGGGACAGGCTCCACTTAGACCGTGCTGGGACGAGCGTCCTGGCGAATCAAATAACTAGGGCAGTAGAGAGGTATTAAACTAATTAGTGGGGAGGAGGATTCAGGTGAGCTGAAATTTAAACAGTCAAAGAATAAGGAGAAGGCAATAGAGCAGGGTAGCACTGAGGGAAGTGAAAACCAGAGCATGTCAGGAAGGGACAGAATGTATAAACATAAAAGTGAATCAGAAAGTGGGGTCACAGCAGGAAAAAATGGTAAAAAAACATATTTAAAAGCTCTTTATCTGAATGCACACAGCATTCGTAACAAAATAGATGAATTGACAGCACAAATAAATACAAATGGGTATGATTGATAGCCATTACAGAGATGTGGTTGCAAGGTGACCAATGCTGGGAACTAAATATTCAGGGGTATTTGATAATTCAGAAGGACAGACAGAAAGGAAAAGGAAGTGGGGTAGCTCTGGTAATAAAGGATGAGATCAGTGCATTACTGACAAATGATATTGGCTCACAAGATCAACATGTAGAATCAGTTTGGATGGAGATAAGGAATAATAAGGCGAAAAAATCATTAGTGGGCATAGTGTATAAGCCCCCTAACAGTAGCTACACTGTTGGACGGAGTATAAATTAAGAAATAATGGAGGCTTGTAAAAAAGGAATGGCAATAATCATGGGCGATTTTAACCTTCATATTGATTGGACAAAGCAAATTGGCCAGGGTAGCCTTGCGGAAGAGTTCATAGAGTGTATCCTTAATAGTTTCCTTGAACAGTACGTTGCAGACCCAACCAGGGAGCAGGCTATATCTTAGATCTGGTACTGTGTAAGGAGACAGGATTAATAAATGATCCCCTAGTAAAGGATCCTCTAGGAATGAGTGACCATAACATGATTGAATTTCAAATTCAGTTGGATGGTGAGAAAGTTGGATCTCAAACCAGTGTCCTAAGCTTAAATAAAGGAGACTACAAAGGTATGAAGCCAGAGTTGGCTAAAGTGGACTGGGATAATAGATTGAGGTGTGGGACGGTTGATGAGCAGTGGCAGACATTTAAGGAGATGTTTCATAACTCGCAACAAAAATATATCCCAATGAGAAGGAAAGACTGTAAGAGAAGGGATAACCATCCGTGGCTAACTAAGGAAATAAGGGATGGTATCAAATTGAAAACAAGTGTGTACAATGTGGCCAAGACTAGTGGGAGGCCAGAGGATTGGGAAACTTTTAAAAACCAACAAAGAATGACTAAAATAATAATAAAGAGAGGGAAGATAGATTATGAAAGTAAATTAGCATGAAATATATAATGAGTTTCTAGGTACATAAAAAGGAAAAGAGTGATTAAAGTAAATGTTGGTCCCCTAAGGGATGAGACTGGGGAATTAATAATGGAGAACAGGGAAATGGGAGAGACTTTGAACAAATATTTTGTATCAGTCTTCACGACAGAAAACACTAAAAACATTCCAATAGTGGATAATCAAGGGGCTATAGGGAGAGTGGAACTTAATACAATCACTATCACTAAAGAAGTAGTACTCGGTAAACTAATTGGACTAAAGGTGGACAAGTCTCCTAGACCCAATGGCTTGTGTCCTAGGGTCTTAGGAGTGGCTGCAGAGATAGTGGATGCATTGGTTGTAATCTACCAAAATTCCCTGGATTCTGGGGAGGTCCCAGCGGTTTGGAAAACCGCAAATGTATCTCCTCTATTTAAAAAAGGAGGCAGACAGAAAGCAGGAAACGATAGACCAGTTAGCCTAACATCTGTCGTTGAGAAAATGCTGGAGTCCATTATTAAGGAAGCAGTAGTAGGACATTTGGAAAAGCATAATTCAATCAAGCAGAGTCAGCATGGTTTTATGAAAGGGAAGTCATGTTTGACAAATTTGCTGGAGTTCTTCGCGGATGTAACACGCAGGGTGGATAAGGGGGAACCAATGGATGTGTATTTGGATTTCCAGAAGGCATTCGATAAGGTGACACATAAAAGGGTACTGCACAAGATAAAAGCTCATGGGATTAGGGGTAATACATTAGCATGGATAGAGGATTGGCTAACTAACAGAAAACAAAGAGTCGGGATAAACGGTTCATTTTCCGGTTGGCAAACAGTAACTAGTGGGGTGCCGCAAGGATTGGTGCTGAGGTCTCAACTATTTACAATCTATATAAATGACTTGGATGAAGGGAGCGAGTGTAATATAGCCAAGTTTGCTGATAATACAAAGATGGGTGGGAAAGCAATTGTGAGGAGGACACAAAAAATCTGCAAAGGGATATAGACAGGCTAAGTGAGTGGGCAACAATTTGGCAGATGGGGTATAATGTGGGAAAATGTGAGGTTATCCACTTCGACAGAAAAAATAGAATAGCAAATTAAAATTTAAATGGAGAAAAATTGCAAAGTGCTGCAGTGCAGAGGGACTTGGGGGGGCATGAAACACAAATAGTTAGTATGCAGGTACAGCAAGTAATCAGGAAGGCAAATGGAATGTTGGCCTTTATTGCAAGGGAGACAAAGTATAAAAGCAGAGAAGTCCTGTTACAACTGTACAGGGTATTGTTGAGGCCACACCGAGAGTACTGCGTGCAGTTTTGGTCTCCGTATTTAAGGAAGGATATACTTGCATTGGAGGCTGTTCAGAGAAGATTCACGAGGTTGATTCCAGTGATGAGGGAGTTGACTTATGAAGATAGATTGAGTAGGTTGGGCCTATACTCATTGGAGTTCAGAAGAATGAGACGTGATCTTATCGAAACATATAAGGTAATGGGGAGGCTCGACAAATTGGGTGCAGGGAGGATATTTCCACTCACAGGGGAAACTTAAAACTAGGGGACATAGTCTCAGAATAAGGGGCTGTCCAATTAAAACTGAGATGAGATGGATTTCTTCTCTCAATGGGTTGTAAATCTGTGGAATTCTCTGCCCCAGAGAGCTGTAGAGGCTGGGTCATTGAATATATTTAAGGTGGAGATGGACAGATTTTGAGCAATAAGGGAATAAAGGGTTATGGGGAGCGGGCAGGGAAGTGGAGCTGAGTCCATGATCAGATCCGCCATGATCTTATTAAATGGCAGAGCAGGCCCGAGGGGCCAAATGGCCTACTCCTGCTCCTATTTCTTATATTCTTATGTTCTTATGTATGGCCTACTTCTGTTCCGATTTCTTATGTTCTTATGACATGAAATTTAGTAAACAATGCCTCCTTCTTAGGCAGTCCCTCGTATCGAGGATGACTTACTTCCACACCAAAGAGGGATGAGCTCACAGGTGTTTCAATGAAGGACCTAATATTCCATGTTGAAGGGTGGAAGATGCCTGTGCGTGGATTTTTTTAATGTGTGGAGGCTGTTGCACACCAGCCATCACATGGGCTTGACAGAGCGAGATCTTGGTCCTGTGGCAAGGATTAACCAAGACGACTGGAGACCAGCTCTGCTGCACGGACCTAGTGCGCACACATGTCGCAATCGTAACAGACATCAGGAGGACATAGATAGATTGGTGAGATGGGCAGGCATATGGCAGAAGAAATTTAATGCAGTGAAGTATGAAGCGATACATTTTGGGAGGAAGAATGAGGAGGCGCAATATAAACACAAGGGTATAACGTAAAGCCGGTACAGGAACAGAAAAACCTGGGGGTGTATGTACAGAAATCTTCGAAGGTTGTAGGACAAGTTGAGAAGGTTGTTACAAAAGCAAATGGGATCCTTGGCTTTACTAATAGAGGCAAAGGGCCCAATCCTGGTCATGCCTTGCATCAATTTTTCTGGAGTAAGTTGTTTTTTCTGGCGTAAGTTAAAAAATGCGATTTTCCCCCCAAAATTTGCTCCAGAGTAAGTCAGTTTTTTTTCAAAAGGGGACGTTCTCAGACACTTATGCCAGTTTTGGCCATTTATGCCACTTTGGTCAGCAAAAACTCACTCCAAATCCACTTAGGTCAGCGTATGTGGCCAGCTCTGAAAAACCTTGCGAGCAGTTAAGAAAAAGCAGTGCACATTCAGCAGACATTAGGGCAGGGATAGGGAAGGGAAGGGAACTGAAGAGGACCTCAACAACCAAGCACCAAACATTGCAAGGAAAAGCTCAAACAATTAAAATATTAATGAAAATGAAGTAAATCCTACCTGAGAAATGCGAGCTGTATATATGCAGCCCTGAAAGTTGGGTCAATTAGCTTGTTGACCTTCCACTGTTGAAGTTCCTCGTTGCAGCACTCCACATTTGAACCGACAGGGACATCCTCGTATTGTACTTTTCAGCACACCAGTTTCTATCTATTTATGGACCCCCCCAAAACTCTCCTCCTCCCCCCGCCCCCCCGGAAAACTCTCCTCCCGCGCATCCCACCCCCCCCCAATCAAAAGTTTCAAGCACAGCCACACAAGCACAGCCACTAAATAAAAAATAAAAGTGAAGTCCTACCTGCCTTGGACTCAGCGGGCCGCCGGCCAGTGTGGGAGTCCACTCAGCCGGGGATAGGGTGCAGCGAGATCAGGCGTCGCTTCGGCCGGAGATAGGGGCTGCGAGCATCGGGTCCTGCTCACAGCCCACAGGACGCGCTGGGAGGGCAGGAGCATGCGCGCAGCTCTCACTGAGCATGCTCGCAGGTGCCGGCAGTGCTTTCTGCGCTGGCCTGTTGCTCCGCCCCTCCCCTTCAGTTTCCATGCCATGCCATGACTCCGGGGACTCCGCAGAGCGGCCAGGATGGGGCCCCTTTTTTCTGGCGCCCTATCCAGCGCGCAAAGCCGGCGTGCTTCAGGTCAGTACGCCGCAAAAAGGGGTTGGGCAATGTTGGGCCCATAGAGTGCAAAAGTAAGGAAGTTATGCTAAACCTTTATAAAACATCAATTAGGTGTCAGCTAGAGTATTGTGTTCAATTTAACAGTTTAGGAAGAATCTCAAGGTCTTAAAGAGGGTGCAGAAAAGATTTACTAGAATGTTACCAGGAGTGAGGGAGTTCTGTTATATGGAGAGACTAGGAGCTGGGGCTGTTCTCCTTAGAGCAGAGAAGATTCAGAGGAGATTTGCTTGAGTTGTTGAAAATCATTTAGAGTAAAGAACAGTTAGAGTAAATGAGGAGAATCTGTTTCCAGTAGAGGAAGGGGCAGTAAGCAGAGAACACACATTTAAGGTGATTGGCAAAAGAACTAGAGGCGACATGAGGAATTTTTTTTAAAGCAGCGAGTTGTTATGATCTGGCATGCACTGCCTGAAAGGGATAGGTTAATTGTGACTTTTCTAATAACTGACTTGTATGGTATAACAAGACTGACTAGTTTTTTAAAGAATTAATTCTTCAATTGGCAAAACTTCAATTGTCAACAATTGAAGTAATCATTTCTCCTGCTTGGAATTAGAGGGTAGGTTTTATGAATTAGTGCAGAGCAATGACTGCACATTGGGAATTCGGAGGTGAGGGTCAGTGCACCTGATTTATGACCAATGTGATTTTATCATTAATCTCAATGGATGGAAATTCATATTTGAGCAGAGAATGAATGGAAAATCAAACAGCCATAAATTGGGCCTACTGACCTCAGTGCCTGACTTTCCAATATGCTCTTCTGTCATGTGAATCTTTACACAGGGAATGATCATTTATGAATTTTACCTCTAGGAGCTTTAAAATAAACTGCAAATTGAAAAACAAATAACAATATATTTGTAGCAAGACAGGAATCAAATGCACTGGGCTACTCTCGGCAAGCTTGGCCTATGTCCTGCAAAATGACTTCGAAGGTTGCCTTCGAAGTTTGTGGGCAAATGCCCTAAAATGTAGTTTGGGCTTGCAAGCGGACCACACAATATGAAGTTCAACTGTTGGACTGAATGCTGGGTAAATAGCTTTTAGCTAACACATGGTTTCAGCTCGATCAAATCATCCCCCAGGCTTTTGACCATGGACTTTTCCAGATGATATGGCCATAAAATCTTCTTAGTCAAAGGCCATCAACTAATTGAAGCCATAAAACCTCTAGGTTCATTGCAATAGGAAGACCAGTGTTTACACTACAGGCATTCCTAACTAGTGTGAGAAGCCATTATTCTTAACTCAAACCACTTAGTTGATACCTAATGGAACTTAAAAGACCATTTGTATGAAAAAAATTCTTGAAAAATGCAAGAAAGGGTCTTAATAATCATAGACGTCTGTCTTACTGGGAGAAATGTCATGCTCCAACGACTCAGACAGCCACAGAACTCAGATTTTATTGGCAGAAGTGGGTCGAAACCATCTGGCACCAGTGTCATCCTCATTGTATCAGTGAAAGTTGGGAGAGCTCCCCTTAAAATCATGATATAAAAATAGAGGGGCTTAAATTGCCCTTGTCTGTGCATCCCATTAGCGCCTCTGGTGTTGCTAACGGGGTGTGAAACTGTTTTTGCCCGGGGGAGGGGGGAGGGGCGAGGGGGCGGTGCGCGCTACCAGCTCCCCCGGGCCGCCGCGCCTCCGGCAATTATGTCATCGGCGTACGCGGCGACCCCCTTGCGGCCCGCACCGGAAGTTGGCGGGTGCCCTGTGAGGCTGCCGCAGAGATGCATCGCGGGACGACTTCCGCTCCCAGAGCGGAAGTTAAAGGAGAGGTGCGCTGCGCTGCATGCCGCCATTATATTTCCCCGACCAACTCACCGATCGCCCCGTGCTCCAGCGATGTTGTGGGGTCCGCGTCGCCATCATGCAGCATGGCACTCCGCTTCAGTGCCAGGCTGCAGCCACGACACCACGCAGCCCTGGTGGCCCAGTGGAGGCCATCAAAGGGCTTGCAGAGTTCGCAGCGGCCCTTCCATTTAATGGAAGGGGAGGGCCATTGAAACCCGTCAGTGCTACACGGTCCCGCCCACGTAGCACCCCGGACACTGCCCCAACAGTAAGTGGAGTGCGTGAATGGCTTGTTTCTGTGCTGTACATTCTCTATAATTCTATGTAAAGCGTGTAAGGACAAGGAGTAAAACATCGAGTGAGCTCGTGACTCTGCACCAGCGAATTGCAGGCAAAGAAACGTGTTACTTAACTTTCTAAGTGTTCCAGAGAGATGAGAGTGAAGCCAGCTCAGGTATCGTTGCTTGTGTACAAGGTGAGTTGAGTTGGAACCTTTACCCAAAGCACAGTAGACTGGTGGAATAAGTTGGGAGAGGCAAGTGCGGAGCATAAACACCAGCACAGACCAGTTGGACCGAGTGGCCTGTTTCTGCGCTGTAAATTCTATGTAATTCTATGTAAAGTGACCAAGGAAGACCAATGAAGCAGACTGCATTGCTGGAGAGAGAACTGATTGAAGATTATAATGTAAAAGATGGGTAGGTGAGATTGAAGTTATCAAGCGTGTCAGGTTGGCTTAGTTGATAGAACTCTCACCTCTGGGTCAGAAAGTTGTTGGTTCCATCCCCATACCAGCTTTAAGATCATTATCTATCTCGGCTAACATTCCAAGCAGAACAGAGGGAATGCTGCATTGTCAGAGGTTTTTTCCTTTGGATGAGATGTCGAAAAGAGGCCCTGTCTGCCTGTTCTTATTGTTCAAGTGGCTGTCAAAGATCCCATAATGCAATTTGAAGATGAACAGGGAGTTGTCTTGGTAAACATTCATTTAACAACAACAACAACAACTTGTATTTATATAGCACCTTTAACGTAGTGAAACGTCCCAAGGTGCTTCACAGGAGTGTTGTGCGATAAGAATTTGACACCGAGCATATAAGTAGAAATTAGTGCAGTAGAAGTATGTTTTCAGGAGCATCTCGAAGGAGGAAAGAGAGATAGAGAGGCGGAGAGGTTTAGGCATGGAGTTCCAGAGCCTGGGGTCTAGGCAACAGAAAGCACGGCCACCAATGGTTGAGCGATTATAATCAGGGATGCTCAAGAGGGCAGAATTAGAGGGGCGCAAACATCTTGGGGATTGTAGGGCTGGAGGAGATTACAGAGATAGGGAGGGGCGAGGTCTTGGAGGGATTTAAAAATAAGGATGAGAATTTTGAAATTAAGGCGTTGCTTAACTGGAAGCCAGTGTAGGTCAGCGAGCACAGGGATGATGGTTGAACGGGACTTGGTGCGAGTTAGGACACAGGCAGCCGAGCTTTGGATCACCTCTAGTTTACGTAGGGTGGAACATGGGAGGCCAGCCAGGAGTGTGTTGGAATAGTCAAGTCTAGAGGTAACAAAGGCATGGATGAGGGCTTCAGCAGCAGATGTGATGAGGCAAGGGCGAAGATGAGCGATGTTACGGAGGTGGAATTAGGCTGTATAAGTTATGCTGCGGATATACGGTCGGAAGCTCATTTCAGGGTCAAACATTCCTTCCTCAACCAATACCACCAAAAACACTTTACCTGATCATTCATCCCATTACTGTTCATTTGGAGCATTCCAGTTGGATGAGGTATTATACATTTGCATGAAAGGGCTTGTTGGGCCTGACATCCTAAAAAGTCTTTTGAGTCAAAAGAGTGAATTTTTTAATCCTTGTGCATTTTCTTCCGTGCAGGTAGGAATGAAGAGATTCTGATGGTTAGACAATCCCCACCTCACCTATCTGCAACGGAAGGAGACTCGGTGACAATGACTTGTTGGATTAATAGCTCAAGTGCAGACCTGCGAATAGAATGGAGTAAAGTCTTACAAGAGGAAAAGTTGTTAGTTCTGACCTCCAAAGGGAACAATACCATGGCTAGCCTGAATTACACTGAAAGAACCCAACATTTCTTCAATGATACAGTTAGCTCTCTGACTATCTCCCACATAAGCATGAATGACACTGGGAGGTATCTGTGTGAAGTATTCATTGAGATTCCTCCACCAGTGTGCAGAAAGTCTGGGAATGGAACTAACCTGCAGGTCCAAGGTACGTAGTCATGAGGAAATGATTGAGTTTCGGCTGTTAAAATTCAACCGACTTGCATACATACAGAAATAACACGATAGGAAAGGACCCGCTGGTCCATCTAGCCTGTCCCATACAGTTATGATTCTCTACGCATCACGATACATACACTCCCTACCCACCAGGTCATCTCCTGGAAGAGGTGAAAAAATGATAAAACCCCAGGCCAATTAGCGGGTGAAAAAACTAAAATTCCTCTCCGACCTCTTTAGCTGATTGAAACTAGTCCAGCAGGTCACACTGACTCTGATTTGTAATACAGGATTCTCACTTCTTGAATGAGGTGATCCCCACCCCAGACAGAAACGGGTTCAGCTCTCGCTTGAAGGAAAATAGTGAATCAGCGTACAAGCTGGAAACCTGTTCCACGTGTCCACTATTCTCACTTAAGTTGTAGTCTTTGGTCAAAGTACGTCCCTGCAGAAATAATTTAAATTGGAAAACAGCCTAGTTTGTGTGCTCTAAGTTTCATTAATATAATGAATTTAATAACACACTTCTTTATTATTCCAGTTGTCCTCATAGAAAATGCGACATCTTTAAATGACAGCACAGCTGGTATGTGATGTCTTCCTGATTACAATTACAAAGTTGCCTTTTGTTTGCTTGAACTCTTCTGGATGGCTCAGTGGATGCTGGTACTTAGCAAGACAGGCCCAAGGCTTGATGGCCTTTTGGCTAGGAACAGGGGTGGGAGAATATCTGTCTGGCTTCTGCTCCTGATTGCTGTCCAGTGACTCATGCTGGAAAGTGTATGTGGCTTGGGTAAGAAAATTAACTTCCTGTGATTCGTGTATAAGGACATCCAAATTACTAGTCTCTCACCTTTTAAAAATATTCTATTTTTCCATTCTTCCTACCAAAGTGGATAATGTCACACTTCCCCACATTATATTCCATCTGCCACCTTCTCACCCAATCACTTAACAGCTTACTTTCCCATCTAGCTTATTATCGTCAGCAAACTTGGATACATTACACTCAGTCCCTTCATCTAAGTCATTAATATAGATTGTAAATAGCTGAGGTCCCAGCACTGATCCTTGTGGCACCCCACTAGTTACAGCCTGCCAACCCGAAAATGATGCGTTTATTCCTACTCTTTGATTTCTGTCATTTAACCGATTTAACCAATCCTCAATCCATGCTAATATATTCCCCCCAATCTCATGAACCCTAATCTTGTGTAACAAACTCTTGTGTGGCACCTTATCGAATGTCTTCTGAAAATCCAAATACACCACACCCACAGGTTCACCCTCAAAAAACTCTAATAGATTTGTCAAACATGATTTCCCTTTCGTAAAACCATGTTGACTCTGCCTAATCAGCCCTGCTACCACTTCTTTAATAATAGATTCGAGCATTTTCCCCAGTACTAATGTCAGGCTAACTGGCCCATAGTTCTCTGTTTTCTCTCTCCCTCCTTTTTTGAACAGTGGTGTTACATTTGCTATGTTCCAATCCACGGGGACCGTTCTAGAATCTTGGGAATTCTGGAAGCTCAAAACCAATGCATCCACTATTCTGCAGTGGGTTGGGGGCCCGGCGATCTGGGGAATCCGATTGCGTGGGTCCAATCGTGACTGGGGGCGGGGGAGGGGGTGGGGGTGGCCATTGGCTGATTGCAGGGAGGGAATATTCAAGGCTGAGATAGATAGATTTTTGCACTCGAGCGGAATCAAGGGATCTGGAGATCGGGCAGGAAAGTGGAGTTGATCAGCCGTGATCTTATTAAATGTACAACATGCTCGAGGGGCATTTGGCCTACTGCTGCTCCTAATTATGGAAGTAAGTTAGCTTGGGTGGCTGGAGGAAGCACTCTTGCTCCTCCTGGCCCACAAGTTGGAAAGGCACTACCTGATGGACCCTGCCCTTCTCACCTCTCTGACATAGAGATCAATGTTCAAAACCTGCTCTGATCATTTCAATCTCCCATTCCTCTTCATACCAACCCTTATCTAGCCCTGCGCACCAACTCAAGAATCTGTCTGTGGAGCTCACTGATATTGTTCTAACAACGTATCTAAACCTGACCATGCTCAGAGCACCTCCTACAGCAACTGTATGTCTCCACCTTGTACACTGCCTGTCCTTCTGGTTTCTGAGTGAAATTAGCCTATTAGTGCCAGAGTCTGCTGCATTTGAGAGTAACTCTATGCTGCAGACATGTCTGATGGGAATTGAACTGAGAAACTGACCATGTTAATTTCGCTCCAGCTGAACACCTTCTAAATATTTCAGAAATGTTGTTGCAAGCCTGTAATTGACACACTCAGGGCCTACACTTAATCAGGATTTTATTGGAACTGTAGTTCGCAGTCTTAGACTAATAAACTCTTTATTAGAATAGATCCAGTGCTGTAGTTAACCCTCAGGTTCATGCACACTCTCATGTATCTTGGAAGAAAGGTTTTTGCCAGAAGCACTTGTTATTTCATGCAAAGTAAAATCATTTGCTGAAGTTTCTCCTCACTCTGACAAATAACCTTTCTGTTATATGCAGAACTGAGTCGTAGACCAGGAAGGTGCTATTCTTTAGATTCTGACCTGGGTCGACATGGTTTCAAACTCCAACCTGGAGGTCTGTGAGGGCCCATACCACTTTACAGGGCTTGCATGGGCTCATACTCCAAACTGGACCTAGATAGATTCAAATTCTGATCTAGGCCAGCATGGGTTCAGATTCGGATCTGGTCCTGCTTTGCCTCAAACCTGAGCTTTCACCGATCTGTGATATACAGAATGGCATGCTACTGGATATTATCATGTGAGAAACTGGATTGTTGCGACGGAAGATTACCTGGGTACTGACAGCCCTGGAATCAGCATATCACAATAGATCATCATAAGCAGTCCCTCGGAATCGAGGAAGACTTGCTTCCCCTCCTGAAATGAGTTCTTTGGTGGCTGAACAATCCAATACGAGAGCCATAGACTCTGTCACAGGTGGGACAGATAGTCATTGAGGGAAGGGGTGGACTGGTTTGCCGCACGCTCTTTCCGCTGCCTGCGCTTGATTTCTGCATGTTCTCGACGATGAAACTCGAGGTGCTCAGCGCCCTCTCAGATGCGCTTCTTCCACTTAGGGCGGTCTTGGGCCAGGGACTCCCAGGTGTCAGTGGGGATGTCACACTTTATCAGGGAAGCTTTGAGGGTGTCCTTGCAATGTTTCCACTGCCCACCTTTGGCTCGTTTGCCGTGAAGAAGCTCCGAGTAGAGCGCTTGCTTTGGGAGTCTCGTGTCTGGCATGCGAACAATGTGGCCTGCCCAGCGGAGCTGATCAAGTGTGGTCAGTGCGTCAATGCTGGGGATGTTGGACGAGGACGCTGATGTTGGTGCGCCTATCCTCCCAGGGGATTTGTAGGATCTTGCGGAGACATCGTTGGTGATATTTCTGGTCTATCGCTCATGGTCTACAGGGCTGTAGTAATACCCACCCCCCTGTATGACTCAGAGACATGGACCATGTACAGCAGACACCTCAAGTCACTGGAGAAATATCACCAACGATGTCTCCACAAGATCCCACAATAGATAGGGCCACTTTCATTGTGCATATCAAGTTAGAGTTACATATTCTGCTAATTTTTCTCAGATGTCCCAACAAGGACAGAAATTGTATAAATTATTCATTGTATAATTGCTCTTTGCCTTAGAATTGAGCACCAACTCAACAGCTGTGTGTTTTGGTAACCAGGATTGTATCAAGAAACCTAACCAACATGGTATGTCATATTCAAAGGATTTTGCTATATTTAGGACTCACAATTGGTTCTGGTCAAACTTTTGGCACAACTAAGAATTTAAAGAATGAAAGTAATGTTTTTGCGGCTTCACTCCTGGTGTGGAGCCTCACTAGACAGCAATGTGGTTCAGAGGAAAGCCTATAACACAAGTCCAGGTCAGAGGTTGGGCCTACATAAGTCATCAGGTTGAGGTCTGAGGTCACGCAGGTCCAGGTTTGATGAGGTTCTATGTTGGGAGGGGAGGGTCACAAATTTACCCTTTTTTTTCTGAACTAGGGACCAGGAAGACTCCAGAAGTCCAAAGTTGTGAGGAGGGAGTTCCAGAAGCAAACATGAATTTCACTGAGGGAAAGAAGTTTCAGGTGAAGGGAAGGGAATGTGATTCAGGTCCATATATAAAAAGGAGAGGCACATTTTGCTTCTGCAGCATTGAGGGAAGGAACCTGGCCAATCAGGACTCAGCTTCAATAATGCTGATTTCACACTTCTCCAGTATCTGGCATGTAACCAGCATAAATAGTGAATATTTCATTCAGCCAGCTGTAAAATGGCAAAGACTCAGTCAAAATGGCCAATGCATATTTTGTAAATCCTGTTTTGCAGATTGGGATATGGAGGTTCTGTTAGATAGTGTAATGTGAATGAGCAGTAAACCATTTGAGCTGAGGTGGTAACAAATATCCATAATGTGGTAGTAAACAGTAGTGGCTTTATGTATATATATCTATATATAGATATATATATATTATAGAAAGACTAGTATTTAGATAGCGCCTTTGACGATCACCAGACGCTTTACAGCCAATGAAGTACTTTTGAAATGTAGTCACTGTTGTAATGTGGGAAACGCGGCAGCAAACTTACGCGCAGCAAGGTCCCACAAACAGCAATGTGATAATGACCAGATAAACAGTTTTTTGTTATGTTGATTAAGGGATAAATATTGGGCAAGACACCGGGGATAACACCCCTGTTTTTCTGTTAAATAGTGCCATGGGATCTTTTACGTCCACTTGAGAGAGCAGGCGAGGCCTCGGTTTAACGTCGAATCCAAAAGACGGCACCTCCGACACTGCAGCACTCCCTCAGCAATGCACTGGGAGTGTCAGCCTAGATTTATGTGCTCAAGTTCCTGGAGTGTGACTTGAACCCACAACCTTTTGACTCAGAGGCTATATAGTTTGATAGGATGAGATGAAGTAAGGTGGGAGGAGGCTTTTATGGAGCATAAATGTTGGGCCAAATGGACTATTTCTGTGCTGGAAACTCTCTGTAATTCTATATATATAATATCCATTGTTTCCATAAGGTGGGATGACTTGCCAGTTGCAAGCAGATGAATGAATTTACTTGGTGTCAAGGCTCACACTGTACACATGCTGAATGGTCACAGGTGAAGTCCTAGAGGATTGCTTGTGCCTGTGGAACTGTATCCCAGCATGATCCAGTACCTCGAGAAGCGGGGAGAAAATAAGCAAAAGAACAGACAAACATGCGAACAATGATGGACAGGTAAAGACCCTCTGGTCCATCCAGCCTGTCCCACACAATTGTGATACCTTGTGTATCACAACACGTAGTGGGCTAGACCTTCAGTATATATCTGCCCATTTACCGCCCAATTATCGCCCATTTATCGCCGGCGAAACTTTCGGCATACAGCAATGAGCTGAATCGCCCGCCCATTTTTTTTTAATAAAGTCTGATGTACACTCTCCACCCCGCCCGAATTCATGGTTCAGTAGTTTTGATTAAACTGGGTACATTATAATTTTGTATTGTCATGTATCTGTCTATAGATAAACCCAATAACTTCATTGCAAATGGTGACAGTGAATGAGGGCCTGATTACTTTGTTCTGTTTAACAGATTCGACAAGATGGATTCTGATTAGCAGTATATTGTCTATCGCATTGGTTGTGGCCATCATCACTTTCTTTGTTGCTAGAAGATTAATTCAATCTAAAAACGGTAAGGAGCACCTGGTTTTGGTTAAAACAGAGATGACCAAAGTAAATTGACGATTTTTATGCAAATGACATGGATGTACAGATACAACGTCACAAATCCGGCTGTCCAAAAATCGGAATTAAAATCGGAATTGTCCGAAAACCAGACATTTTTGAGAAAATCCCATTTGATAATCAATAAAATAAAATCCGGAATTATTGTCCAAAAACCGGCAGGCCAAACTAGTTACCGGCTTCACCGCTATGTTTTGAATGGCATGTGATTGGTCCAAGCTTGCCGAGTCTTGCCGAATGACCTTCGAGCCGGCCCTACCCGACCTGACCCACGCCACCATTAGTACTTTTACAAAAGCAAAATACTGCGGATGCTGGAATCTGAAATAAAAACAGAAAATGCTGAAAATCTCAGCGGGTCAGGCAGCATCTGTGCAGAGAAAAACAGAGTTAACGTTTCAGGTCGATGACCCTTCATCAGAACTGGCGAAGGTTCGAAAAGAACAGATTCTTAAGGAGCACTGAAAGGGGGAGGGGAGGAAAGAACAAAAGGGAAGGTCTGTGATAGGGTGAAAGACAGCAGCGATTGGAGAGCCAAAAGGGATGATGGGCCGATTTGGAACGGTAATAGCAGAAGTTAGGGTATGAATGGTGGAATAATTACCAGCTGCCATTGGAGACAGAGAGAAAAAAATTACATAAGATCGGGGTGGGGGGTGGGGGAAGAGGGAGCCAAATATGGACAGAGGTTATGGCCTGAAATTGTTGAACTCGATCTTGAGTCCAGAAGGCTGTAAAGTGCCTAAAACAAAAGATGAGTGCTGTTCCTCGAATTTGCGTTGAGCTTCATTGGAACAGTGTAGGAGGCCGAGGATCTCTCCTGTGACTGAGGAATCATAGAATGATACAGCACAGAAGGACGCCATTCAGTCCATCGGGCCTGTGCTGGCTCTTTGAAAGACCTTTTCAATTAGTCCCTCTCCCCTGCTCTTTCCCCATAACCCTGCAAAATATTCCCCTTCGAATATTTATCCAATTCCCTTTCGAAGTTATTATTGAATCTGCTCCCACCCTTTAAGGCAATGCATTCCAGATTATAACAACTTGTCGCATAATTATTTTTTCACCTGTTGCCTATATCTCTTTTGCCGATTACCTTAAATCTGTGTCCGCTGGTTCTCAACCCTTCTGCCAATGGGAACAGTTACTCCTTATTTACTCGATCAAAACCATTCACGATTTTGAACATCTCTATCAAGTCTCCCCTTATCCTTCTCTGCTCTAAGGAGAACAACCTGTTTCTCCAGTCTCTCCACGTAACTCAAGACCCTCATCGCTAGTAAATCTCCTCTGCACCCTCTATGAGGTCTTGAGATCCTTGACATGCCAGAATTGGCCACAATACTCCAGCTGAGGCCCAACCAGTGTTTTATAGAGGTTTAGCATAACGTCCTTGCTTTTGGACTCTATGGGGGCAAGTTTCGGCCTGAGTTGCTCCTGTTTTTTTGGAGCGGGGGTCGGGTCAGGTGGGAGGAGCCTTATTCACGCAGCCCCAGTGAGGCCATTTGGCCAGGGCTAGGGGCTGTGTGCTTCGGGCCCCTCCCACAGTTTTGGGTGCCTGGAGCTACTGCACATGCGCGCCCACTGTAGCGCGCATGTGCAGAGGTCCCGGCACTGTTTTCAGCGCAGGGACCTGGCTCCGCCCCCAACGGCTCGTGCTGCACTGCGCCCAGCTGCAGAAGACCTGCAGGGAGCCGGAGAATAGGTAAGTTTTTTTTTTAGGCGCACTTTCTGGCGCGAAAAATGGGCATCCTGGTCCGGGCTGTGCCGTTTTAGGCGCGGCCTGAAACTTGGGTCCTTTGCCTCTATTTATAATGCCAGGGTGTAGCTGTATAACAACTTAGTAAATAGTTATTATTCGGGCTTCAGAAGGGGAAGATCCTGCCTGACCAATTTGCTCGATTACTTTGGAGAACTTACATCCCAAGTGGACTGTGGTAAGCCCTGCGGCATAGTATTCCTCGATCTCCAAAAGTCATTTGGCAAAGTCCCGCATGAAAGCCTATTCTGGACATTCAGAGAAAACCCTGGAAATGGTAGCAATGAATTTTTCATTAAAGGTGTTATGTTGGGTTGGGGAGGGGTGTAGTCAAATACTTGGTGGGGTGCCCCAGGGCTCATAAGAACATAAGAATATAAGAAATAGGAGCAGGAGTAGGCCATACGGCCCCTCGAGCCTACTCCGCCATTTAATACGATCATGGCTGATCCGATCATGGACTCAGGTCCACTTCCCTGCCTGCTTCCCATAACACCTTATTCCCTTATCAGTTAAGAAACTGTCTATCTCTGTCTTAAATTTATTCAATGACCCAGCTTCCACAGCTCTCTGAGGCAGCGAATTCCACAGATTTACAATCCTCTGAGAGAAGAAATTCCTCCTCATCTCAGTGTTCACAGAGTATGTTTGTTGCTTATTTTTTCGTCCTATGTGCAGTATTTTGCACTTGTCTTCATTAGACTTCATCTGCCACTGTTCTGCTCACATACTTCAACACCGAGCAGATGGAGTATAATGTTGGAAAGTGTGAAATCATGCACTTTGGCAGAAAAAAATCAAAGAGCAAGTGATTATTTAAAAGGAGAAAAATTGCAAAATGGTGCAATACAGCAGGACTTGGGGGTACTTGTGCATGAAACGCAAAAGGTTAGTATGCAGGTACAGCAAGTGATCAGGAAGGCCAATGGAATCTTGGCCTCTATTGCAAAGGGGATGGAGTATAAAAGCAAGGAAGTCTTGCTACAGTTATACAGAGTATTGGTGAGGCCACACCTGGAGTACTTTATACAGTTTTGGTTTCCATATTTAAGAAAGGATATACTTGCTTTGGAAGCAGTTCAGAGAAGGTTCACTAGGTTGATTCCAGAGATGAGAGGGTTGACTTATGAGGAAAGGTTGAGTAGGTTGGGCCTCTACTCATTGGAATTCAGAAGAATGAGAGGTGATCTTATCGAAACGTATAAGATTATGAGGGGGCTTGATAAGGTGGATGCAGAGAGGATGTTTCCATTGATGGGGGAGACTAGAAGTAGAGGGCATGATCTTAGAATAAGGGCCCGCCCATTTAAAACTGAGATGAGGAGGAATTTCTTCTCTCAGGAGGTTGTAAATCTGTGGAATTCGCTGCCTCAAAGAGCTGTGGAAGCTGGGACATTAAATAAATTTAAGATAGAAATAGACAGTTTCTTAAACGGTAAGGGGATAAAGGGTTATGGGGAGTGGGCAGGGAAGTGGAGCTGAGTCCATGATCAGATCAGCCATGATCTTATTGAATGGCGGAGCAAGCTCGAGGGGTCTACTCCTGTTCCTATTTCTTATGTTCTTATCGTCTAATAAGGACATGAAACGCATTCTATCAAAAGCCTAATTTTTAAAATGACTCATTTCTTCCCACTTTCATAATGACTTACTCCCATACTGTGGAAGTATTTGTTATGGAAGATATTCTGATTTCTGAGGAATTTTAATCAGCAGCAAATGCAAATCTAATTGACACTCGTCGATCTCAACAATGCCAAACCGCTACAAACCCGTTCTTCCAAGGCGCTGTAAGTGGAAAGCTCTTCTAAAGCAACTCTTATGCTCCTAGACAACATATATGAAACATCTTTGTGCCTGATAGGCAACCCTTCTCTTGCCTCTGGTTTCCAACCTCTCTTTTCATGTTATCAATCCTAATATGGTCATCGTTTCTCTGAACTTCCTTTTCTTTTTCCTCCTCAGCTCCAACATTACTGCCCTACACACCTATCCTCCTCCCCATTTTCCCAATCTGTTGAAATCAAGACTAATTGCATCACGTCCTACTCTCACTCATTTTCTCCCACAGCTGTGGACCCTCCTCAGACTGTCCTTCCGACAATCTGCAGGCTTTAAAAACCCCGAACTTGGTGTTACATAACCACTGTTTATCTCATCTTCTCTCCCTCACTTCTCAACCTTGGTGATGTCCTCCATGATAGGCCATTGCCCTTCACAAAGGCTTCTCAATTTAAAAAGAAGCCAATCTTATACAGACTATCAGGGAGAAACTAAACTATATTTCCTTGTATCGGAACGAGAATATCTTTTTCTTTTTGCAGAGGAACCCGTGTACGTCAATGTGAAATATAGAAATAAAGCTGCTCAGAACAATCTTCCTACAGAAACAAAGAAATGTGAGCTATACGCTATCAACTCGATGTGGCGATCCAAAGACTGTTGAACTTGATTTGCCACAGTGGCTCAAAGCATCTTTCAAATGACTGAAGTCTGAATGACCAGAGATGACATAGTGAGATATTTAAAATATTGGAAAACAGTCAGACTTCTGTCCATTGAAGGGGCACTTCAAAGACCGACCCTGCGAATTTGAACAATGATCCATGAAAATATGAAAGATTTTGGAAATTTAAACTATCAGTGAATCTTCCTCCTGTGTGGTGGCCTCTAATGACAAGTTGACAATTGGTTTTTCACATACAGCAATAGATTGGGTTAAAGTGCAGACCCAAGTTGTTCACTAATGTTTTGTTATGGGCTACAATCTCATACAGCGTCTAACATGAGGCCTTTGTTCAGGAACGCTGTTCCTTGGAGTAGTTAGCCACACCTCTGTGGTGATTGGTAGACATCACGGAGGGACATACATTGAACATCTTGGGGAGTTGAGGTTTAACGGTCGAACTTCTTTGTATCTTGGAGCAACAGGCTTTCCAATATAAACAGGATGACTTTGAAGAGTTGTGAGAGGAAGGCATAGCTTGTCCTCTGATGTACCTTTGATGTAGGCCACATATGGTGCATAGAGGAGCATGGTTCTCAGCACTTCTTTGGAGGGCTGGAAAGATACAGAAGCCGAAAAGCCACTCTCTATATTCAGTTAGGCTGACCACTTGTACTGTGGATCAATAAAGTCTGTTTCGTATACTACACTACGAAGTGTCTCGTGCTTATTCGAAATGAGTTGTCGTGAACCAGACAAGGAAGGAGGTTGACTGCTGACAGTGACAATACCCCACACACTGAGCTGCCGACTTCAAACCATTCTAGGCAATTGCCAAGTGGGGATAGATGCTTCCTTACAAGAAAAAGACTGCAGTACTGGTAGTTACACAAACAGAAAAACTGGATTGTTTGACTTGAAATAAGGACTATTCCAGGGTGATATTTGATCAGCTTTAGTCAGTATTTCTTTGTATGGAATGGTTATTCTTCCTTTGAGGCAATCTCTCTGTAACTGTTTCAAAGTTTTATAAAAATGTCAAGAACACTGGATACAGAAATCACACAGAACAGGAACACATACAAATTACTTTGTATTTAACATCACATTGACACAGTTCCTTCAGATATGCAAATCATATCAATAATACAACACAAAGCCCACTCATACCCTTTAAGAATGGATATACAGGTTGAGCGTCCGAAATCTGGAGTTCCAAAATTTGGAATGTTCCGGAATCTGGACACTGGGCCGATCCATGTTCCGAAATCCGGACTCCCCCCGCCTCGGCAACCCTACCTCACCCCGGCTCTACCTCGCCCCGACCCTCGGTGGCCCGACCTGACCCCGGCCCGACCTCACCCCGACCCTCGATGGCCCGACCTGACCTCGGCCCGACCTCACCCCGACCCTCGGCGGCCCGACCTGACCCCGGCCCGACCTCACCCCGACCCTCGGTGGCCCGACCTCACCCTGGCCCGACCTCGGCCCGACCCTCGGCGGCCCGACCTCACCCTGGCCCGACCTCGCCCCGACCCTCGGCGACCCGACCTCACCCCGGCCCGACCTCACCCCGACCCTCGGCGGCCCTACCTCACCCCGGCTCTACCTCGCCCCGACCCTCGGCGGCCCGACCTCACCCCGGCTCTACCTCGCCCCGACCCTCGGCGGCCCGACCTCACCCCGGCTCTACCATGCCCTGACCCTCGGCGGCCCGACCTCACCCTGGCCCGACCTCGCCCTGACCCTCGGCGGCCCGACCTCACCCCGGCCCGACCTCGCTCTGGGCCTCGGCGGCCCGACCTCGCCCCGACCCTCGGCGGCCCGGCCTCACCCTGGCCCGACCTCACGCCGGCCCGACCTCGCCCCGACCCTCGGCGGCCCTACCTCACCCCGGCTCTACCTCGCCCTGACCCTCGGCGGCCCGACCTCACCCTGGCCCGACCTCGCCCTGACCCTCGGCGGCCCGACCTCACCCCGGCCCGACCTCGCTCTGGGCCTCGGCGGCCCGACCTCGCCCCGACCCTCGGCGGCCCGACCTCACCCTGGCCCGACCTCACGCCGGCCCGACCTCGCCCCGACCCTCGGCGGCCCTACCTCACCCCGGCCCGACCTCGCTCTGGGCCTCGGCGGCCCGACCTCGCCCCGACCCTCGGCGGCCCGACCTCGCCCCGACCCTCGGCGGCTCGACCTCACCCCGGCCCGACCTCACCCCGACCCTCGGCGGCCCTACCTCACCCCGGCTCTATCTCGCCCCTACCCTCGGTGGCCCTACCTCACCCCGGCCCGACATCGCCCCGACCCTCGGCGGCCCGACCTCACCCCGGCCCGACCTCGCCCCGGCCCTCGGCGGCCCGACCTTGCCCCGGCCCTACCTCGCTGCGACTTCGCCCGCCCCGGCCCTCGGCGGCCCGACCTTGCCCCGGCCCGACTTCGCTCAGGTCCCGGCTCTCCTCTTTACCCCGGCGGGCCGACCTCGCCCCCTTACCTCGGCTGCCTGACCCCACGTACCTCGGCCCAGGCAAAGACGTTCCAAAATCCGGAAATACCCGGAATCAGGAATGGCCTCGGTCCCAAGGTTTCCGGATTTTGGACGCTCAACCTGTACTTGCATCGGAGGTTGTACAGAGAACGTTCACTAGGCCGATTCCAGAGATGAGGGGGTTGAATTATGAGGATAGGCTGAGTAGGTTGGGCCTCTACCCATTGGAGTTCAGAAGAATGAGAGGTGATCTTATTGAAACTTATAAGATAATGAGGGGGCTCGCCAAGGTGGATGCAGAGAGAATATTTCCACTCATGGGGGAAACTAAAACTAGAAGACAGCACTTCGGCAGAAAAAAAATCAAAGAGCAAATTATTATTTAAATGGAGAAAGATTGCAAAGTGCTGCAGTGCAGCGGGACCTGGGGGTACTTGTGCATGAAACACAAAAGGATAGCATGCAGGTACAGCAAGTGATCAGGAAGGCCGATGGAATCTTGGCCTTTATTGCAAATGGGATGGAGTATAAAAGCAGGGAAGTCTTGTTACAGCTGTACAGGGTATTGGTAAAACCACACCTGGAATATTGCGTGCAGTTTTGGTTTCCATATTTACGAAAGGATATATTTGCTATGGAGGCAGTTCAGAGAAGGTTCACTCGGTTGATTCTGGGGATGAGTGGGTTGACTTATGAGAAAAGGTTGAGTAGGTTGGGCCTCTACTCATTGGAATTCAGAAGAATGAGAGATGATCTTATAGAAATGTATAAGATTATAAGGGGGCTGGACAAGGTGGATGCAGAGAGGAAGTTTCCACTGGTGGGGGAGACTAGGACTAGAGGGCATGATCTTAGGAGAAGAGGCTGCCCATTTAGAACTGAGATGAGGAGAAATTTCGTCTCTCAGAGGGTTGTGAATCTGTGGAATTCACTGCCTCAGAGAGCTGTGGAAGCTGGGACATTAAATAAATTAAAGACAGAAATAGACAGTTTCTTAAACGATAAGGGGTTATGGGGAGCGGGCAGGGAAGTGGAACTGAGTCCATGATCAGATCAGCCATGATCTTATTGAATGGGGGAGCAGACTCAAGGGGCCGTATGGCCTACTCCTGCTCCTATTTCTTATGTTCTTATGTTCTTATGGTCTTAGAATAAGGGGCCGCCCATTTAAAACTGAGACAAGGAGAAATTGCTTCTCTCAGAGGGTTGTAAATCTGTGGAATTCTCTGCTCCAGAGAATTGTGGAGGCTGGGTCATTGAATATATTTAAGGCGGAGATAGACAGATTTTTAAGTGATAAGGGAGTTATGGGGAGCGGGCAGGGAAGTGTAAGAATAAAAGTGTTCAGTAATGATAAAATTGATTCTGTGTATGTATAAATGTTAAAAAAATGAGATTATACGAAAAGACAGTTTTGAAAGAGACAAAATGGACGCTCACAGACTTCCAGCATGTTCTGTGTCTCTATTGTCTTCTGGCTGGACAGAACTTAAAGATGTGTATTGGAAAGCCATTGACCTAATCAAGGAATGTTGCTGGCCCTCCAGACAGACACTTGTGTGAGGAGAATCAATCAGGAACTGCCCTGGAGCCAAGATCCAATCCTGAGGCTTTCGGAGGAACAATGGACATAAGAGATATAAAAACCCCAGCTCTTTCTCTCCTTCTCTCCTGAGCACACGGCAACCGCCTGCTCAAGACCAGCCAAAACAGCAGGCCGTGTGCTCAGCCAGCCAGCCAGAGGAAAGTGACATATACCTTTTTATAAATCATTATATTAGCATTGTATCTGTTGTAACTAAGTAGATCCATAGGATAGCTGATGACTGCTGATAAATGTGCATGTGTGTGTGTTTAATAAACTATTCCGAATTGTTTTAAAAGAATCAGTCTCACTGTCAATTTAATGCCAGAGATTTAGAGATCTTACAAATTGGGGGCTCATTCGGGATCTGGCAAGACAGCTTTTTGATGTTTCTTTTGAACAATTGGAAATGTTGGGAGTTGCGATTCTAACCTATGTTGCGACGTATAATTATAAACGGTTAAACGGATCGGGAGAAGTTGCGTCTTAAAGAGCAGTCATCTGGATAGTTGGAACTGTTTAAGTGGGGACCCACCAGTAGTTATATTCAAAAGATACAGGATGAAGGGATCGGTCATGAACAGAAAGCCAACAATAAAAAGAAATGTTGAGCTAGTTTATCAGGAGAAGTTATCCAAAACAGTATCCATAACAGACATAGAAGAGTTAAAGGCACAGGCACGGTACCTCCGCAAGGCCCAACCTGCGTCCTTTGGGGAACTGGTGGCATTTATTCAGGAGAAAGTAGATAAAGGAGAGCTCAGGCCAAAACGGGCAAACAGTCTCGTGGCATTCAACGCATTTTATTGTGCCCGGAGAGATGAGGAATTAATGAGGCAGGAGACCAAAGTGATACAGGATTTAAAAGAATTGCAAGTAAAAGAGATTCAACTAAAAGAAAGAGAGAGTGAAGGTATAAAACAACAAAAGGAAGAAGGCCTCCAACTTGTGAAGCAGTTAAAAGAGGGAGAAATACAGCATTTAAGACAAGAAGTAGGTCAATTAAACCACAGTATTAGGCAATTAGAAAGAGGGGCCAAACAGGCAGTTTCATTACAACAACAACAAAGCCTCTCAAATTTAAATGTCACAGCAGCCATTGTTGAAGCAAATGAAAACAAATTAGAGTTAAAAAAATATAACTTGGAAAACATGGGGCTCCAGCAAGAGATAGAAGATGCTAGGGGAGCATTAAGGGAAGTAATTAAGAAACCACATAGGGAGGCAAATCACTCCCAGTGCCAAATAGAAATAGCGAGGTTAAAAAGTAAGTTAGGGGAGCAGCAGGCCCTGGTATCCATAGTAACACGGGGAGCCATAACAGAGACAGCAGAAGGGGACAAGGGGGAGACAGATTGAGAACAGGAAGGAAGTCAGTATAATCCCCAGGAATATGGTGTAGGATGGGATACCTTGGAGACACAAGAGCCAATTGTAGCCGCAGTAACCACTTCTTTACGACGTAATACGCACGGTCATATCACCAGTAACCATACCGACTCACGGCCCATATCTGGTGCTGATGCCACGGCGTGTAGCCACGAGTTGGGGTCCATTAATGATGGGGACGACCCACTGAAAGTTAATAGGAGGTGGGCAAATTTCAGGAGAGACTTAACACGAGTCCTCCTCTCGGCTTGTTCCACTTCCCTGAAAGATAATCTGCCAGACGCAGTACTCCAGCCTGGCACAGTAGCTGATGTCCTCATGACCGAGATCCTAAACCATTTAGGGATCCAAAACTTGAACTTAGTGGCTCTGCTTAATCAGACCAAGCAGCTCCCAGAAGTGACCCCTAGAGCCTTCAGTAATTGCCTGTACGATATCTATCAATGTACGCAGAACCAGGCACCCACAAATGCTACAGTAGGAAAGAATCAGGAACAATTTAAATCGATGTTCCTGGCCCAACTCCACTCTTTAGTTAAAACCACCCTGGGCACAGCCATGAGGCCCACCAATCAGTGGACACATATAAAGACCAGCGCTCAAATAGCCTGGGAGATGGTAAAATACCAGTTAAAGGTGAAGTCACCACCCACTGCAAATAAACCAGTGTCAATGGTGAAGGGATCTCGAAACTACCCCTTTAAGGGACAGTGCTTTAATTGTAAGAAGGTAGGCCACCTAGCAAAAGACTGCAGCAGACCCAGACCAGCACCGAACCATGATGCAACGCATAGATACCTCCCAAGGAACGAATCCAAGCCCTCTGGGACAGATCAATGATTGGATCAATTGATAAACCTCATACAAACCCAAATTGCCACGGGGAGGATGCAAAATCATTTACCGGTGCACACGATCGCCGATGCACATTCATTAGACAGACCCATTCAAGGATCGACCCTATGACAGGGTTCGGCCCCCAAAGATTGGTCGGAAGTGGGGTTCCGACATGATGGTAGTGGGAGACCAGTAGTCCTTGTTGTCTTAAAAAGGGGCAGACAGCAGATTATGTGGATGATGGTAACTGGCTCAGCCGTTACCATCATCCACACCCCATACCCTGAACACCATGCAGTGGCAGGCAAGGGTTTTATGACCCTTAAAGGGTTTAATGGTGATACAACCACGCATATAGAGGGAAAGCCACTGAACTTCAGTTGGGAGGCCTCACCTGTAAAGTCCCAGCGCCGATGCTGATGACCACCTCTGACGGAAGGGGAATTGTAGGGACTGATGTGTTGGATCAGTATGGTGCGGTGATAGATTAGAATCAGGACTGTGTTTGGATGGGATTGAGAGATAAGGCAGGAGTGATAGAAATTTCAGATGCTCACTCAGTTTTTGCTATTAAAAGGCCATCTGAGTACGACCCTCCGGGGAGTGAAAATGAAGCTGTGGCAAAACTAATTCAGAAACACCAAGCGGTGTTTACCACATGCAAGCATGACTGTGGAAAAATGGCAGGCGAAGAATCTATTGAGGGACACCCTCGCTCATTCACTAAACAGTACCCCATCCCAAGGGAGAGTCACCCTTACATCCGAGACACCATAAAATCCCTAGTCGAGTAGGGTGTTCTTAGGACAGGCACTTTCACAACCAATTCACCCGCATGGCCGGTTAAAAAGCCTGATAGTAGCTGGTGACTGACTATTGATTACAGAAAGTTAAATTCTGTAACACCAGCCTGCTCACCGGTAGTAAGAGAAACTCCCACCATATTATCTCAAATTCCTGCTGGTTCCAAGTACTTCTCGACCCTCGACATCGCCAATGGATTCTGGAGTATCCCTGTTAAAAGGGAAGACCAGTACAAATTTGCGTTCACATTTGAGGACCAGAGCTACACCTGGACATGCCTGCCTCAGGGGTTCCACAATGCCCCCACAATATTCCACAAAAGAATGGCTGCAATTTTAAAAGATTTTTCCCGCCCTACCTGCTTGCTGCAGTACGTAGACAACCTACTGCTGGCAACCAACAGTATGGAGGAGCATTTGTCTCTTTTGCACAAACTTTTGACATTGCTGGCTCAGGCGGGACTAAAGGTAAATTTCCATAAGGCTCGGTTAGTTAAAGAACGAGTCATCTTTCTAGGAATGTCCATTTCTCCAGAGGGATTATCCCCCGACTGTCACAAGGTGGAGATAATACAGCGACTGCCATTACACACTTCCAAAATAGCCTACGATCATTCTTGGGTTTGGTGGAGTACCAAAGGAACTTTATCCCAGGCTATGCAGAGTGTGCAAAGCCCCTGTATGATTTGATAAAACTGCAGGGTGATGACATACGCCCGGCTGATGCCCACACCCAGTCCGTGGCTAAATTAAAAACTGCAGTGATACAGGCCGCATATCTGATCCCTCCTGATCCCACGCAGCCCTTCCATTTGGAGGTCGGGGCCACAGAGCAAAGCCTCACTGCAGTTCTGTGCCAAATGCGAGCTGATTGATTACAGCCCATTGCATATGCGTCTCGAATCCTGCAGGGGGCAGAAAAGACGTATACTGCAAGCGAGTGCCACTTAATGGCCGGTATATCACTTTACCTTTATTACTGGGTTACAGGCTACAATCCTGCACAGCGGACACACACCTCTGAAACTACTGATGAAACCTGGAGATTCGCTAGTTTCCTCGCAGCGCCTCAGCAAATGGACATTGAAATTTATGGAAAGAGACATTGATACCATTTCTAAACCCACCACATTGCTGCTACAATTTCTGATCTATGAGGGAGACCTGCATGAATGTCCGTTACCACTGATTAACTTTGAGAATCATCCTGTGCAGAAGGAGCCCATACAGGGTGCCCCAGATGTCTACATCGATGGGTCCTCATATCACATTGAAGGACCCCCTCACACCAGGTATTGCTGTGGTGTTGCCAGAAAGAACCATCCAGTGAAGATGCAACAGTCTTCACAACATGCAGAAATCGCCGCACTTCTAATTGCTGTGAAGGAAACTCAGATAGACCCGTGAATAGTTGGTCCGATAGTGCCTATGCTATAAACACCATGCTCTCCTTGCCCCTATACCACAAAAATAACTATCATATGATAGACGGTAAGGCCCTGGTCCATGGGCTCTGGTTATGCCTGCCCTGGTCATACCTTAAACAGCGATCCCAGCCTTGTTTCATAGGAAAGGTAGCAGCCTATAGAAAAGGGGGTCCACATAGTGAGGGAAATTCCAGAGCAGACAAAGCAGCCAAGGATGCTGCGATTAATGGGGAGATAGAGGATATAGTTGTTGAGCCCTGCAACGCTGTTAGCAAGGTCGCCCCAACAAATCACCTAGATTTAAAATCCCTGCAGCAGCAATACTGGTCATATGCTGTTGTAAGCGCCTGGCATGAGGAAGGCAGACCCCTTCCTCAACCAACAGCCTGAGCTCCCAATACCATACTAGCCACTGCCGCTGACTCAGATGAGCAGTTGCTGATGTTCAAAATAAAGCCAAACACCTGCCCGGTGGTGTGTGTTCCACCAGAGATGGGTCAGGAACTGCTCTCCCTCTTTCACTCCCACCCCACAGCAAAGCACTATTCTGCCCTGGTAACCATCTATAAGGTAGCATCCACAGCTTGGTGACCTTCCATGAGGGAAACTATCAACCAATACATTGGATGATGCCTACCGTGCCTGCAACACAATCCTCCCACATGCTCTATGCTTCAAAGTGCACCCCCACCTCAAGGGCCATGGACTCACCTCCAGATAGACTTCATTGGGCCACTTCCACAGGTGCAAGGCAATTTTCAGCATGCCCTAGTGGTGGTGGATCAATTCACTAAATGGATCGAAGCATTCCCCTGCCGCTCCAACACCGCAATCACAGCAGCCAAAACACTATTGAATCATGTGTTTTGTAGATGGGGAGTACCAGTACAAGTGGACAGCGATCAAGGTTCACATTTTACCGGTAAAATTTTTATCCACCTACAGGAAATGTTGGGGATAAAATACAAATTACACATTGCTCACCAACCCCAGTCATTCGGAGGGGTCGAAAGAGGGAACAGAACCCTCAAGTTAATGTTAAAAACATTGTGCGCGGACCACCCCACTCAATGGGCAAACATGCTGCCAATGTGCTTAATGGCAATGAGGTCCATACTTCATAGAACAACAGGGGTCTCCCCATATCAGACCATGACGGGGAGGCTCATGAGATCACCAAGCCAGCTAACACTAACAGGGATGAGTCCCCTGACAATGAAAACATGTAGTTCCAAGTGGCTGGAACAAATGGTAGATCACACTGATCAGGTCAATCGATTTGTGGCCACCAAATTGGGGAAGTCAAAAAGACAAATTAAAAGGTACTTTGACAAGAAAGTACGACCCTTTGAATACAAGGTGGGGGACTCAGTAATGATTCCAAATAATGGGAAAAAGAAGCTGCCTTTGAGCCCAGGTGGTGGGGACTGCATAAGATTATAGACCGATTGAACCCCGCTGTTTATTTGATTCAGTTACCGGGGAAAAAGGACGTTAAGTACAAGAAGTGGTTTCACATTAATCAGTTAAAAACTGCCAAAGAGTAAATACTGCACTGATCTTGTTTCCCACAGACCATGTTACGGATCCTCATGGTTGTCAGGACGATACTGGTCACGACCGAAGCCGAGGGAAGATGGAGAAGCGGGAACTGCAACATGACTCACGGACATCATCAATGTGCTTCGAGAAGCGACAGTGCACTGAAGATACGGGAAGGGGAGGGTCTCTGCTGGAGATGTGATTGTATTATAGTAAATCCCCTGTGTGTGGCCTACACCTTACGAGGTGGGGACCAAGTCGGGCCATCCACTTTTCTCTCTCTCTCTAAGTTTAAAACCCATAAACAGCAGAGCTATCAGAACCCTCTCAATGTTTATGATATGTGAGCCCTGAGGAGATAAACCATATGAGGAGTCAATAAGGATATTTCCCCCCCAAGGTGGGGAGTTTCTAAGAACAAAAGTGTTCAGTAATGATAAAATTGATTCTGTGTATGTGTAAATGTTAAAAAATGAGATTATATGAAAAGACAGTTTTGAAAGAGACAAAATGGACGCTCACAGCATGTTCTGTGTGTATATTGTCTTCTGGCTGGACAGAGCTTAAAGATATGTATTGGAAAGCCATTGACCTAATCAAGAAATGGCGCCGGACCTCCAGACAGACACAAGTGTGAGGAGAGCCAATAAAGAACTGCCCTGGAACCAAGATCCAATCCTGAGGCTTTCGGAGGAACAATATACTTAAGGGATATAAAAACCCCAGCACAGACTGCTCTTTCTCTCCTTCTCTCCTGAGCACACGGCAAACCGCCTGCTGAAGACCAGCCGAAACAGCAGGCCGTGTGCTCAGCCAGCCAGCCAGAGGAAAGTGACGTTTACCTTTTTATAAATCATTATTGTAACATTGTATCTGTTGTAACTATGTAGATCCATAGGATAGCTGACGACTGCTGATAAATGTGCATGTATGTGTGTTTAATAAACTATTCCGAATTGTTTTAAAAGAATCAGTCTCACTGTCAATTTAATGCCAGAGATTTAGAAATCTTACAGAAGTGAAGCTGAATTCATGATCAGATCAGCCATTGAATGGTGGAGCAGGCTCGAGGGACCAAATGGCCTACTCCTGCTTCTATTTCTTATGTTCCTATGTCCATCACCAGTCCCAGTCCATCACTGACAGTGCAGCACTCAGAATCACAAGCAATGTTTTCTCGAGATTCTAAACACCACAAATCTGCAACGAGAAACCAGAAAGGAGCAGTAGAAGTGGGTGGGTTAGACAATGACCTTTCACCTCTGGGACTTTGGTTCAAACCATCCCAGGCAGAATGGCTGAAAGTCTCTTCTACTCTGGCTACTGGGCTTCCATGTGGCTGGAACAGTCTGAATTAAGTTTCTAGTGGGCCAGCTCCTGAATTGGCACTAATATCACTCAGACACCACACCATTGCAGAGTCATACTGGTATGGAGACACTCGTCTGGGGCTGAGGCACACTTCCAGGGCAGACTATGGGGAGCTGTAGGGATCTGATCTTAATGCTGACATGGGTGCCCGATCTATTCCATTACCCTTGCATTAACATCAGTTACCATGGTGAGTAAAATAAAAAAAACAGAACACAGTAGATTTGCGCCTACCCCACCTGGCGAGAACGAGGCAGGAGGGGCTGGTAATATTGCTGGCTCATGCACACCCTCGGTAAGTGAGCTGGCCACCATTTTAACTGCTGTCTTCATGTAGGTGGCTAAGGTGTCTGCCGGAAGCAAGCGGTACTTTGTCAATCCATGCAAATTGGAGTCCTATGATGTGATTCGGACTCTAGCATGATTCTAACTGTGTGGGTCAGAAACCACTCCCACCGTCCAACCCGCCAAGTAAGACCACACGGGATTGGCTTTGGGCACGGACTGACTCACTGGAAGCACTATTTAAAGGGTTGCAGGCACTCAGATTATAGGGATCTATGTGCTATTCTGCTTAGTGGATTCCCAAAGGATTTTGAGCTTGGAGATTGTAATTTATTTGCTTCATGGGTTCTTTGCTTAAGAATTCATAGCAACACATTGTTATTAAGAACTAGTTGGTTCATTAACAAAGGTTTAACAATCACACTACACATTACCAGTTCATCCACCAGTCTCACAACTGCATGCCTCATCGTGGATGACCCAGACTCAACTGATTGGGGTTTTATTGAGTCTTGTGAACATCACGTGACTGGCTAAGCCACTCACAATGCAACAGCTCTACAACTATTTTTGTAAAACTTTAAAATCAAGTGCCCCTTTTTTAAGGGCACCAAAACCCACAAATTAAACATTAAAGGGAACCTTGTGAAATCAAATTAAAATAAACTTTGTTCCCTGTTGAAATGATGCCCACCTCTCGCGGAAGGCCACGAGCAGACAGGTGGCAACAGCTCTACAACTATTTTGAGTTGTACCTGTAAAAACATAAATCATTAAGTCAAGTTTTTTTTTTGGGGGGGGGCACTAAGAACACAAATTATACAAGTGCCCCCTGTCTAAAAGAGGGGTGCATTAAAACCGACAAACTTAAACAAATTAAACTTTAGACACTAAAGGTTCAAATTAAAATTTGGTTGCCGGGGTGATGCTGCACTCCAATCCCTCAGGCACCCACCTCTCACGAAAGGCTGTGAACGTACCGGTGGACACCGCGTGCTCCATCTCCAGGGACACCCTGGTGCGAATGTAACTGCAGCAGCTCTACAACTATTTTTGCAGAGAAGAATAAATAGATCAAGTGCCCCCTGATTAAAGGAGGGACACACCAAACATTTTCAAACAAGTGCCCACTTGTTTTTTTTTAGGGCAGTAAAAACATGAATTATAGAAGTGCTGCTGGCTAAAAGGCGAGGGAACACTAAAACTGGCACAATAAACAAATTAAACTATAGACAATAATAATCAAATTAAAATTTGGTTGCGGGGGTGATGATGCACTCCAGTCCCTCCGGCGCCCACCTCTCACGGAAGGCCGCGAGCGTACCGGTGGACACCGCGTGCTCCATCTCCAGGGACACCCTGGCTCGGATGTAACCGTGGCAGCTCTACAACTCTTTTGTTGCAAAACAAATTTAAACGGTTAGTTCAAGTGCCCCTGATTAAAGGAAGGGAACACTCCAAACACTTTTCAAGTGTCCTTTTTGCGTTTTTTTTGTTTTTTTTTGGAGGGGGGTGGGTTTGTGTTTTTTTTTGTGTTTTTTGGGGGGGGCACTAAAACCACAAATAATACAAGTTCCCCCTGGCTAAAAGGGGAGGGGGTCACTAAAACCCGGCAATAAAACAAATTAAACTTTAAAACATATAAAATCAAATTAAAATTTGGTTGCCAGGGTGATGATGCACTCCAGTCCCTCTGGCGTCCACCTCTCGCTGAAGGCCATGAGCGTACTGGTGGACACCGCGTGCTCCATCTCCAGGGACACCCTGGCTCGGATGTAACCACGGCAGCTCAACAAACCTCTGAGCATGCTCACAGGTGCATATATTACAGAGATTGCTTAGGCAGAGAGTCCATTTTCTTGCCTTGCTCACCCTGATGAAGCTCTCACAGCTCATTGAAAGTGCCATTTTTGCACTGCAGGAGGATTAAGCAAGAGTGGGCCAGTTTCACGAGCAGCTTTCACCCTGCGACACTTATCCATCACCCTATTATTGTACCCTTCCAGGAAGGCAAGAGGATGGCTGCTCAGGGACAAGAGCAACCCCACACATGCATAGCTGATGACAAACCTCCGTAACCCCACACACGCATGGCCGATGAAACACCTCCGTAACCCCACACACGCATGGCCGATGAAACACCTCCGTAACCCCACACACGCATGGCTGATGACACACCTCTGTAACCCCACACACGCATGGCTGATGATACACCTCCATAACCCCACACATGCATGGCTGATGATACACCTCTGTAACCCCACACATGCATGGCTGATGACACACCTCCATAACCCCACACACGCATGACTGATGATACAACTCTGTAACCCCACACATGCATGGCTGATGACACACCTTGTAACCCCACACACGCATGGCTGATGACACACCTCCATAACCCCACACACGCATGACTGATGATACAACTCTGTAACCCCACACATGCATGGCTGATGACACACCTTGTAACCCCACACACGCATGGCTGATGACACACCTCCATAACCCCACACACGCATGACTGATGATACACCTCTGTAACCCCACACATGCATGGCTGATGACACACCTCCCTAACCCCACACACACATGGCTGATGACACACCTCCGTATCCCCAACCACACCTGAACAGCTCAGCTACAATCAGGGACCACCAGGAATATCATTGAATTCACTGTTGAAGCAAAGGTTCAGGAGACTGGATGGGTCTGGGGGCTCCCTACAATAGGCCCCTCACAAAGTTTGCTGCATCATTGGAGTGCGCTGTATGCATGGCAATGCAGAGAGGACTGCAGTTGGAAGGTGCAGAGCAACAGGAAAAGTCATTGTCTGATGAGGAGAAATTGGATGGAGTTGTGCGAGAATCAGAAGAGAGAGGACAATTGGTGGGACGGTATTTACAGTAACCTGCTCATTCCCCTCCCCTAATAGTTACACAAAAGCCCTGTGCATTAACATAAACAAAAGTGAAATACTGCAGATGCTAGAAATCTGGAAAAAAAAACAGAAAATGCTGGAAATACTCAGCAGGTCAGGCAGTTTCTGTGGAGAGAGAAACAGAATTAACGTAAACATTAACTCTGTTTCTCTCTCTACAGTTGCTGCCTGACCTGCTGAGTATTCTCTGCATTAACAGTCCTTATAGCCCCCTGCACCACTCCCTTAATCCTGCAGTAAAGAATATTGAAACCATTCAGACAACTTTTAGATGAATGACATACTGGCGATATGGTTTCAGAAGCTGCTATGGGAAAACACTGCAGACCAAAGTGCCAAATGTGGCAAAGGTGATTATATTAAGGCCAAACACAATAGTTACCTTGAATTCATCTCTCACCGAAGTGTCAAACATAGAAACATAGAAAATAGGTGCAGGAGTAGGTCATTCGGCCCTTTGAGCCTGCACCGCCATTCAATGAGTTCATGGCTGAACATGCAACTTCAGTACCCCATTCCTGTTTTCTCGCCATACCCCTTGATCCCCCTCGTAGTAAGGACTACATCTAACTCCTTTTTGAATATATTTAGTGAATTGGCCTCAACAACTTTCTGTGATAGAGAATTCCACAGATTCATCACTCTCTGGGTGAAGAAGTTTCTCCTCACCTCGGTCCTAAATGGCTTACACCTTATCCTTAGACTGTGACCCCTGGTTCTGGACTTCCCCAACATTGGGAACATTCTTCCTGCATCTACCCTGTCTAAACCCGTCAGAATTTTAAACATTTCTATGAGGTCCCCTTTTATTCGTCTGAACTCCAGTGAATACAAGCCCAGTTGATCCAGTCTTTCTTGATATGTCAGTCCCGCCATCCCAGGAATCAGTCTGGTGAACCTTCGCTGCACTCCCTCAATAGCAAGAACGTCCTTCCTCAAGTTAGGAGACCAAAACTGTACACAATACTCCAGGTGTGGCCTCACCAAGGCCCTGTACAACTGTAGTAACACCTCTTTGCCCCTGTACTCAAATCCCCTCACTATGAAGGCCAACATGCCATTTGCTTTCTTAACCGCCTGCTGTACCTGCATGCCAACCTTCAATGACTGATGTACCATGACACCCAGGTCTCGTTGCACTCCCCCTTTTCCTAATCTGTCACCATTCAGATAATAGTCTGTCTCTCTGTTTTTACCACCAAAGTGGATAACCTCACATTTATCCACATTATACTTCATCTGCCATGCATTTGCCCACTCACCTAACCTATCCAAGTCACTCTACAGCCTCATGGCATCCTCCTCGCAGCTCACACTGCCACCCAACTTAGTGTCATCTGCAAATTTGGAGATACTACATTTAATCCCCTCGTCTAAATCATTAATGTACAGTGTAAACAGCTGGGGCCCCAGCACAGAACCTTGCTGTACCCCACTTGTTACTGCCTGCCATTCTGAAAAGTACCCATTTACTCCTATTCTTTGCTTCCTGTCTGCCAACCAGTTCTCAATCCACGTCAGCACACTAGCCCCAATCCCATGTGCTTTAACTTTGCACATTAATCTCTTGTGTGGGACCTTGTCGAAAGCCTTCTTGAAGTCCAAATACACCACATCAACTGGTTCTCCCTTGTCCACTCTACTGGAAACATCCTCAAAAAATTCCAGAAGATTTGTCAAGCATGATTTCCCTTTCATAAATCCATGCTGACTTGGACCCATCATGTCACCTCTTTCCAAATGCGCTGCTATGACATCCTTAATAATTGATTCCATCATTTTACCCACTACTGAGGTCAGGCTGACCGGTCTATAATTCCCTGTTTTCTCTCTCCCTCCTTTTTTAAAAAGTGGGTTACATTGGCTACCCTCCACTCCATAAGAACTGATCCAGAGTCTGTGGAATGTTGGAAAATGACTGTCAATGCATCCGCTATTTCCAAGGCCACCTCCTTGAGTACTCTGGGATGCAGACCATCAGGCCCTGGGGATTTATCGGCCTTCAATCCCATCAATTTTCCCAACACAATTTCCCGACTAATAAGGATTTCCCTCAGTTTCTCCTTCTTACTAGACCCTCTGGCCCTTTTTATATCCGGAAGGTTGTTTGTGTCCTCCTTAGTGAATACCGAACCAAAGTACTTGTTCAATTGGTCTGCCATTTCTTTGTTCTCCATTATAAATTCACCTGATTCCGACTACAAGGGGACCTACGTTTGCCTTTACTAACCTTTTTCTCTTTACATATCTATAGAAATCAACCCATATCAATCCAAAGCATCTTTCTTAAAAGAGGTTTGCGGTCGTTTAGTAGTTCTATTACTGCACTAGTAATCCAGAGGCCTGGACTAATGATCCATGTGACGTTAGTTCAAATCCCACCACGCAGCTGAGGAATTTAAATTCAGTTAATTAAATAAATCTTGAATAAAAAAGCGAGTATCAGTAATGATGACCATGAAACTACCGGATTGTCATAAAAACCCATCTGGTTCACTAATGTCCTTTAGGGAAGGAAATCTGCCGTCCTTACCTGGTCTGGCCCACATGTGACTCCAGATCCACAGCAATGTGGTTGACTCTTAACTGCCCTCTGAAATGGCCTAGCAAGTCACTCAGTTATATTAACCAGCTACAAGGAAGTATACTACCTTCACCACGTGGACTGCAGTGGCCCGGGATGGGCAATAAAAGCTGGCCTTGCCAGCGATGCCCACATCCCGTGCATCACTAAAAAAATCTATCTCCACTACTCCTGCGAGGTGCTCCCCAGGGCCTCAGTGGAAGGCTTCTTTTTCTCATGTTGGGACCCTTGTGGTGTTTCTAGCAGATCGAGCCTACGAGGTCCCTTCTGCAGACTGCAACATATTTGGCTGCTGCTGGTGCAACATGACCCAGCTGGCTTTCTGGCACCGTGGAGCATATTGTTTGAGGGCATGGCGAGGGAGCAGTAATACTGACATCCGGAGAATGTGCCACACGTGCTTCTCCCTTTGCGCCACTGCCCATGGGGCTAAGACTCCTCAGTCCCAGTGATCTTCGGCAGAGCATGTTGTAGGAAATGAATGATGCTTTTGAAGTCCCTATTCATTCAATCTACCAATCTTTCCAAGGTGGAGCCCAGATGGCAACCGTTTGAGCTCCCACCAAAGCTGCAATGTCTGGTAATATTGAACCCGGTTGTGAGTGTCCGACTCTAACATCCCTTGAGCTGGTCATACGCTCCATGGTAGATTGCCGAGTGGTGATGCCATGTGAGATGATGCCTCACCCGCTGGATGTAGACTCCTCCAAACTTTCATGTGCAATGGTTTCTCTTCCCACTCCCGCATCGTTACCTCTGGTGTCCCCCAAGGATCTATCCTTTCCCCCCTCCTTTTTCTCATCTACATGCTGTCCCTTGGAGATATCATCTGAAAACACAGTGTCCGTTTCCACATGTACACTGACAACACCCAGTGCTACCTCACCACCACTTCTCTCGATCCCTCCACAGTCTCTAAATTGTCAGACTGCGCGTCCGACATCCAGTTCTGGATTAGCAGAAATTTTCTCCAATTAAATATTGGGAAAACCGAAGCCACTGACTGCTTGCCTCGCCACAAACTCTGTTCCCTAGTCACCGACTCCATCCCCCTCCCTAACATCTGTCTGAGGCTGAACAAGGCTGCTTGCAACCTTGATCTTGGAAATGAGCTTCTAACCACATATCTGCGGCATAACTAAGCCCGCCTATTTCCACCTCGCTAACATCGCCCGTCTCCGTCCCTGCCTTAGTTCATCTGCTGCTGAAGCTCTCATCCATGCCTTTGTTATTTCTAGTCTTGACTTATTCCAACACACTCCTGGCTGGCCTCCTGCTTTCTACCCTACGTAAACTTGAGGCCATCCAAAACTCGGCTGCCCGTGTCCTAATTCGCACCAAGTCCCGTTCACCCATCACCCCTGTGCTCACTGACCTACACTGGCTCCCGGTTAAGCAACGCCTCGATTTTAAAATTCTCATCCTTGTTTACAAATCCTTTCATGGCCTCGCCCCTCCCTATCTCTGTAATCTCCTCCATACCCACAACCCCCTGAGATATCTGCGCTCCTCTAATTCTGTCCTCTTGAGCATCCCTGATTATAATCGCTCAACCATTGCGGCTGTGCCTTCAGCTGCCGAGGCCCCAAGCTCTGGAACTCCCTCCCTGAACCTTTCCGGTTCTCTACCTCTCTTTTCTCCTTTAAGATGCTCCTTGAAACCTACCTCTTTGACCAATCTGTCCTAATTTCTTGCGTGGCTCGATGTCGAATTTTAGTTTTATAATACTCCAGTGAAGTGCCTTGGGATGTTTTACTATGTTAAAAGTGCTATATAAATACAAGCTTTTGTTGTTGTTGTTGAAACCCCTTAGTAGGCCTTGCAATAGTGTGAGACAAGCAGATTTCTTTTATAGCTGGGCCCAGAAGTCTGGTTCTCTGCCCTCCTCAGCAGAGCTGGGACAGGTGCATTCCCTCTGGCGAGCTGGCTCTTAGTCTGTCCCTGCCGCCACTACCTGCTCCTGTTTGTTCGTGATGGGACCATTGACACACAGCAACAGAGTGATCAGGAGTAATCAAAGAGACAATCAGAAAGGAATGCCTGGTAACAGTCCCTTTGTCCACAACAATCTCAACTCATGCTGGAGATGCGGGGGCAGACACAATGCGAAAACCTGCAGGGTTCAACAATTTATCTGCAGAAGCTGCCATTTCAAGGGACATTTGTCCAGAATGTGCAGAAAACCCATAGCGAGGTTAGTTTACGAGGCAGAGGAACCAGGCGAAGTGTCTGCAAGGCAGTTGGATGCTTGGGGCACAGCCATGGATGCTGAAGTCCAGCGGGTTCACGTGGCAGACATCCACAGCTCATACACTAAAACGCCGCCTCTGATGATGAAAGTTCTATTAAATGGCATCCCGGTATGCATGGAGCTGGACACAGGAGGTAGCCAGTCACTTAAGAGTGTTCAACAATTCGAAAGACTATGGCCACTCAAAGCTAGCAGACCCAAACTAGAACGCATTGAGACGCAATTACGAACGTACACCAAAGAGATCATCCCAGTGCTCGGCAGTGCAAATTTGGTGGTCACACATAATGGATCAGAGAACCGGCTGCCACTCTGGATTGTCCCAGGGAATGGGGCCGGGCTTTTGGGGAGGAGCTGGCTAGCCGAGATGAACTGGAAATGGGAGGATGTGCACGCCATTTCATCTGTGGAGCGAAGTTCATGCTCACAGGTCCTACAGAAATTCGAATCACTATTACAACCTTAAGGTCGGGACATTCAAGAGCACCAAAGTAGTGATACGCATCACCCCGGACGCCAGACCAGTCCACCACAAAGCCAGAGCCGTGCCGTATGTGATGCGTGAGAGAATTGAGAGTGAGTTGGACAGGCTGCTAAGAGAGGGCATTATATCGCCTGTTGAATTCAGTGACTGGGCAAGCCCCATCGTCCCTGTCCTTAAAGCGAATGGCTCGGTCAGGATTTGTGGTGACTACAAGGCCACCATCAATCGAGTGTCACTACAGGAACAATACCCACTTCCGAGAGCGGAGTACCTTTTTGCCACGCTGGCAGGTGGCAAGCTGTTCACCAAGTTGGACCTCACTTCGGCCTACATGACCCAGGAACTGGCCGAAGAATCCAAGCTAGTGACCACCATCACCACGCACAAGAGGCTGTTTGTTTACAACAGGTGTCCGTTTGGCATCCGTTCAGCGGCCGCTATCTTCCAGAGGAACATGGAAAGCTTGCTTAAATCCATTTCTGGCACAATCGTATTCCAAGATGACATCCTAATCACGGGTCGAGACACCGAGGAACACCTCCACAACCTGGAGGAGGTGCTACGCCGCCTGGACCGGATAGGCCTGCGACTAAAGAAGTCCAAGTGTGTGTTTTTGGCCCCAGAGGTCGAGTTTTTGGGCAGGAGGGTTGTCGCAGACAAGATCCGGCCTACCGAATCCAAAACGGAGGCGATCCGTCGTGTGCCCAGGCCCGGCAACACATCGGAGTTGCAGTCATTCCTGGGACTCTTAAACTACTTCGGGAACTTTCTGCCGAACTTAAGTACATTGTTGGAGCCACTACACGTACTCTTGCGTAAGGGTTGTGAATGGTTTTGGGGGGACTGTCAAGAACGGGCTTTCAATCGGGCGAGGAACCTGCTTTGTTCTAACAAGCTGTTGACCTTGTACAACCCCTGTAAGAAACTGGTTTTAACGTGTGATGCATCATCCTATGGGGTTGGGTGTATGTTGCAGCAGAGTACTGATGAGAGCCAACTTCAACCTGTGGCCTATGCCTCCAGGTCGCTCTCCCAGGCAGAACGGGGATATGGGATGGTTGAAAAGGAAGCACTCGCATGTGTCTATGGGGTAAAAAAGATGCACCAGTACCTTTTTGGCAGAAGGTTCGAGTTAGAAACGGACCACAAGCCGTTAACATCCCTGTTGTTCGACAGCAAGGCTGCCAATGCCAATGCGTCAGCTCACATACAACGATGGGCTCTCACGCTGGTTGCGTATGATTACACCATATGGCACCGGCCAGGCACCGAGAATTGCGCTGATGCGCTCAGCAGGCTCCCACTGGCGACCACTGAGGGGGTGTCGGAGCAAAGCGCGGAGATGGTCATGGCCGTTGAGGCTTTTGACACCGCAGGCTCCCCTATCACAGCCCGCCAGATCAAAATCTGGACCAACAGAGATGCCCTCCTGTCACTGATAAAGAAATGTGTCCTTACTGGGGATTGGGCGCCCGCACACGGATCGTGCCCCGAGGAGGTCAGGCCGTTTCACAGACGGATGGACGAGCTCTCCATCCAAGCCGACTGCCTACTATGGGGCAGCCGGGTAGTCATGCCCCAGAAAGGAAGGGAAGCTTTCATCAGGGAACTCCACAGTGAGCACCCAGACATCGTGCTAATGAAGGCCATTGTCCGGTCACATGTATGGTGGCCGGGAATTGACTCAGACCTGGAACACTGTGTTCGCAAGTGCACGACGTGTGCTCAGCTAGGAAATGCCCCTAGGGAGGCCCCACTCAGCCCGTGGCCCTGGCCCACCAAGCCATGGTCACGCATTCATGTAGACTACGCGGGCCCGTTTATGGGAAAAATGTTCCTGATTGTTGTCGATGCATACTCGAAATGGATTGAGTGCATCATATTGAATTCGTGCACGACATCCTCCACTGTGGTGAGTCTGCGCACGGTATTTGCGACCCACGGGGCTTGCCAGACATCCTAGTTAGCGACAATGGCCCGTGCTTTACTAGCTATGAATTCCAGGAGTTTACGTCGGGTAATGGTATCAAACACGTCAGGACATCGCTGTTCAAGCTGGCTTCCAATGGCCAGGCGGAACGTGCGGTTCAAATCATAAAACAGGGCATGCTCCAGATTCAAGGACTCTCTCTTCAGTACCGCCTATCGCACCTCCTGCTGGCCTATAGGTCCCGCCCGCATTCGCTCACGGGAGTCCCGCCCGCGGAACTACTCATGTAATGCATGCTTAAAACGCGACTGTCCCTCATTCATCCTGCTCCGTCGGACATTGTTGAGGGCAAGCGCCAATTCCAAATCGAGTGCCATGATCGCAACTCAGTGGGGCGATGCATAGAAATCAATGACCCTGTATTCGTTCTCAATCACACATTAGGCCCAAGTGGCTTGAGGGCACTGTAATAGGCAAAGAGGGGAATAGGGTCATAGTGGTCAGACTAAACCATGGGCAGATATGCCGCAAACATCTGGACCAGGTAAAGAAAAGGTTCAGCATGGACACTGAGGAACCTAAAATAGACCATGGGATGTCAACCACACCACTGCCAGTGAACGAGCAACAAGGACAGTCAACAGCATGCACAGTCCCTGCGGCCAGCCCGGACAGGCCGGAACCAACTCAGGCCACAGAGACGCAAGCCACGGCTCAACCACCAGAACCACAGCTCGTCACCTTCCAATTATGATGTCTAACATCTACCTGAACAGCCAGACAGCACCTCAGTTACTGTGTCTCACCTGAAAGACGTAACCCGATGACCCAAAACGTTAATCGAGCTTTCTCTCTCAGATGCTGATCAACATGCACAGGAGGGGGAGTCGGGGATGGGGGATAGGACACCTCCTGATGGGGACATATTTGTTTTTTTGCAATTTGAATGCTTCTATGGCTAATGTGGTTGCTAGATATACTGGTTGCTACCGGGCCTATTCTCCTGCAAGTTCACCTTTGGTTTGCGACCTGCCTGTGCAAGATCTGCCCTTCAGGAGCTACAGCCATCGGCACGGGTCTGAGCACATGATCAAAGCAGCTTTAATTAGCCCTAAGCTGGCTCCGTCAGTAAATGCACCGCTCAATGTGGAGCTGAGTCATACGGACCAAGAAGGTTTGATCGCGGTCTGTGCTGGCTTCACTGATCTTACCTGGGGAAGCAGTTGACAATTGGCTCAAGAGCAAAAACAGCCAGGGTTCCCGTTCCTGTCCGCTCTCCAGTGACCCCTGCAGGAAAGTGTGTGCAAGTGCATGACAGGAGTGGACAGGATTGAGCTTGACAGCAATGGCCTCCATGGTCGAATGGCCTATTGACACTTAACAACAGCAACAACAACTTGCATTTATATAGCACCTTTAGCGTAGTAAAAGATCCCAAGGCGCTTCACAGGAGCGTTATCAGACATAATTTTGACACCGAGCCACATAAGGAGATATTACGGCCCAGGATGAAAAGCTTGGTCAAAAAGTAAGTTTTAAGGAGCATCTTAAAGGAGCGTCTTAAGCTCACTGTCTGCGTCCGCACATGGAACTGGACTGCAGAGAGACAGGAGGGGAGCTGCTGATTACTCTCCAGAGCATTTCACAATGACTTCGCTCAGCAAAGGATTGTGTTTCCAAGTGCATGCTTATTTTGATTTTAAATGGGTGAGACTGCTTTAATTCAAGAAGTTGAAGATACTTTAATAACAGACAGGCAAATGGGCCCAATTTCTACAGCAGACACCACTGTGTGCAGGTGCGGTGGTGTCGGTATTATTTGATGAGGAACAGTGATTTCTCCCAGTGTCCTGGCCAATAGTCTCCCTCAAACAGCAGCACCAGAAACAGATTGCCTGGTCACTCATTTCATTTGCCATTTGTGAGACCTTGCTGTGTGCAATTTGCAGTTGCATCTGTCTACCTAACAACAGTGATTGTACTTCAAAAGTGATCCACTGGATATGAACCTGAAGACATGAGAAGACACCATATAAATGCACGCACTTTCAGTTCTGCTGTTTGTTGTGTTCATACTCTATTTGTTTGTTACAGGACACAAGACAGGCATTAGGACGCTGCGGGAGCTATTCATATACTGCTGTAAACATGCCGGTTCATGCTGGTTTTGGGACACCATTTTGGGGAGTTGCTATAAAGGACACATTTAAATGACTTTACTCCTGGTTCAGTTAGTCTGTTTATTTACATACACAACATAATTTGGCAACAAGGATGAATCAAATTAACCTCCCTAACCCCCCCCCACCCCCAAGCCTTTCCTCTCCACACCCGGGGACCCTCCAATTCCATGGCCGAGATGGATAAAAAGCTTTTCTACAGTGAGTGGGTTAGACGACAACAACGTAACACCAGCTCGGCACCGTGCAATACTTATCCACTGCCTTGGCGCTGAAGTCCAACGCATCTTTGGCCAAATCGAAAACACGGAGTCCTACGACAAAGCGGTAAACGCCATAGAGAAATATTTTGGGCCAAAGAAAAGTATCATAATGGAGAGATACAAATTCTGTCAAAGGGGTCAAGGGAATGGTGAACCAATCAAACAGTTTATCATTTCATTAACTGAACTGGCCGCTACGTGTAACTTTGGAGCATTCACAGAGGAAATGATCAGGGATCAAATTATTGAGAAAACAACGATCCCCCGCATTCGGGAACACTTGCTAATGGAGGATGATAAATTGACATTGGACAAAGCAACTAATTTGGCCATCCAAATCGAATCAGCGCTTTCCGATTCAAAAGCGATCAGATCCCCTGCTCCCCCTGTGCAGCAGACTTCAGCTACAGCCCATGTGTAAGGTGTTCGTCCAAAGTGGAAATCACAGCAGAGATCCAGGGCTAGTAATAAGCCACCCACTACAGATCGCAGGCCTAACTTCCACTGCTTTAACTGTGGGGACAAATCACACTCAGCAAAGAGTCCTAACTGCCTTGCATGTGGGAAGAAATGCTCTGCATGTGGTAAAATGAACCATTTTGCTAGTGTCTGTCACTCATCGCAGCATATTCGATGTGTGAACAACCCGATAGTGATGGACACAGTATGGTTTACGCCGTTAGTGATATTTCGCACATCGGTTCGGGAAAATTCAAGGACTACGAGGTAAACATTGACGGCATGCCCATTTGCCTTCTCATTGACCTTGGAGCCAAAGTCTCCATATTGAGCGAGGCTGTGTACAAAACCCACTTTATGCACTGTCAACTGCAGCCTGCAACTTCCACTCTACATGCGTACTCTGACTCCAAAATTGAGGTACTTGGGGTCATATCTGTCCCGATATACTACAAGGACATAACATTGGAGAACTTTTCCTTTCATATCGCGAAGGGACGAAGCCTCATGGGTGTTGACATTTTTGACAAGCTTGGGCTCAAAGTTTACGACCCAACTGGCACACCTGTGTACACGGTGGACTTTGACAAGCAGTATCCCTCAATCTTCACAGGGTTTGAAGTGACAACAAAATTCTGCCATCATCCCCGCGTTGACCCTTCCATCAAACCGGTTACGCAGTGACTTCGTCGTCTCCCATTTATGGTTCGCGACCAAGTATTTGCAGAATTAACGTGACTTGAATCTCAGGGAATCATTGAGAGCATCGACTCCTCACCCTGGATCTTGAACTTAGTTATTGCTTGGCGTAAAAATGGGGAGATCCGCCTATGCATCGACCTGAAAGAGGTCAACAAGGCCATCATCCCCGACAAGTACCCTCTTCCTACCATCGACGAACTGTCTTCAGAATTCCACGGCTCAATAGTTTTTACAAAACTCGACATGCACCGCAGTTACCTGCAAATACCCCTAGCGGAGTACAGCAAACCGCTCACGGCATTCACGACGCATGATGGTCTGTATCAGTATCAATGTATGCCTTAGGGTCTATCTCCTGCACTGTGTGCATTTCAGAAGATTGTCACTACTATGCTAGCAGGCATAGAGGGAGCCCTCAATCTGCTTGATGAAATCGTTGTCCATGGACGGACAATGGAAGAACATGACCCCAGTGACTTCACGCAGTTATGGCTAGACTTGCTACACATACATTACACTTAATGCCGATAAGTGTACATTCGCTGCTGGAGAAATAAACTTTCTGGGCTACATAGTCACAGCACCAGGTGTCAAGCCGACACTTGACAACATTGACGTGATCCAGCGAATGCAGGAAGCTACCAACGTCAAAGAACTTTCATCATTCCTCGGCACTTGCAACTTCTATCTGAAGTTCGTCCCGCACTACGCGCACATTGCTGAACCACTTTTCAAGTTGCTGCGTAAGGACATCCCTTGGGAATGGATAGATTCCCAGGCTCAAGCATTCACCACACTGAAGGAGAAAATCACATCCCCTCCTATCCTCGTGCACTTTGATCCGAATGCCACTTCATACGTCACCACAGATGCATCAGGCACTGCCATGGGTGCTGTGCTCTCGCAATGTATTGACGGTCTGGAACGCCCAGTAGCTTTAGCCTCTCACACGCTCTCAGCTGCAGAACGTAAATACTTTACAGGGGAACGCGAAGCACTCGCTTGCATCTACTCATGTGAACGCTGGCATATCTATCTCAATGGCAGGAAATTTATCCTCTGTACGGATCACCAAGCGCTAACGACACTACTCACTACAACTGGATCTGGGCACAGACCACTACGAATCAGCCGATGATCAGATCGCCTTCATCAGTATAACTTTGATGTACAGTACATTGCTGGCAGTCACAACTACATAACTGACATGCTCAGCCGCTCAACACCTACTTCGGACTCTGGTGCTGACTTGTTCACAGATGTTGACACATATGTCACGTCGATCATCACTCAGTCCATCAGAAACCTTGTCTCTTGCGACGAACTCAAAACCGAATCACAGTGTGATGCTACGCTCCAGCACATGTGCCATGTCCTCCAGCCTAAGCAAATTCCGGAAGAGCTGAAAACCTTCCACAAACTTCGCGATGAATTTTCCATTTGGAACGATGGCTGCCTAGATCATGGTGATAGAGCAGTAATTCCCAAGTCGCTTCAGCAGCGCGTTCTCTCATTGGCACACGATGGACACCCTGGCATTATCCACATGAAGCAGAGATGTCGTGATTCAGTATGGTGACCTGGGATTGACACTCGCATCGAGGAGTTTGTCTCACACTGCGAAGCATGCAGTCTGAGCGAAAAGGCCACAAATATCCGACCAGCGCCAATGAAGCCCATTCCATGGCCACAAAGACCATGGCAACAACTTCAGTTGGATATCTTTGGGTCAGTTGAATCAGCTCCACAGCACCAGTGTTTCCTTGTTGTAGTACATGACCTGCATTCCAAATGGCCAGAAATCACTACAACAAGTTCAGTGACCTCATCAACGATCGTCACTATTCTGCAGCATATATTCACGAAGTGGGGCCTCCCAGAGGTCATGATCACTGACAATGAACCACAGTTTGTGTCCGACCAGTTCGCGGATTTCCTCACTCATCATGCTATCGAGCATCGCCTTACTGCTTGGTACAATCCTCAAAGCAACGGAGGTGTTGAGCGATTTAACCGCGTCATCAAAGAGGGTTTGAAAGCCAACCTCGCAGCAGGCCAAACATTTGACGAAGCAATTCAAACCATTCTCCGTACATACCGTTTGACAAAACACTCGCTAACGGGGAAGACACCCGCTGAGCTCACCATTGGGCGGAATCTTCGCTGGCTACTGGACATTCTCAAACCCTCAGCCAAACCTAGCGTGAAGATAACCACACTCTTATCTCAGATTTCGGAACACCAACGAAAAGCGAAATCATACACTGACACAAAATGACGCGCTCAAAAACCCCGACTGAAGAACGGTCAAAGTTAAGCGCCCAAACCAGAGTCATAAGCTCGCATCTTCACTTTCACCTCCAAAACAGATTGGGCGAAAGTTCAGCCCTCACACCTATGAGCTCAATGATGGAACTCGATGGAACGCTCGTAGACTGATCCCAACTCACAGGGCAACAGACCAGCAGGATGGAACAGAGGCACCGTTCTGTTTCCTAACCAAAAACCTCGATCAAACACCGCAAGCTCCTCGCCGGTCTCAGTGTATCAGAACACGGCCTGGCTAGCTCAAGGACTTTGTCTGTTCATCGACTGTGTTTTCAGAAGGGGGGAAATATGTTGTGTTCATACTCTATTTGTTTGTCACAGGACATTAGACAGGCATTAGGACCCTGCGGGAGCTATTCACACACTGCTGTAAACATGTTGGTTCATGCTTGTTTTGGGACAGCATTTTGGGAGTTGCTATAAATGACACAGTTAAGCTACTTTACTCCTGGTTCAGTTAGTCTGTTTATTTACATTCACAACACTGTTAATGAGGTTTATACTCTTTCAAAATTTGCAATTTTCCAGGTTTCTGGTATAGGTTGGATGCTCTTAGCAGTTGAAATGTTAATCATCACCACCAGGAGGCCCTCTAATGCCAAAAAAGCACCTGTGCAGCTATTGTCCTGCTGATAGCAAATATGGATCAGATTCTTACGCAACGTGCTTCTCCAGAATCTAAGCACACAGTTATAGTGAGGAACTGCTTGCATTGAAAGCAGTTCCACAATGAGTGAAAATCTTCTGTTATTCAAAAGAAGTCTCAGCCATGGCTCAGTGGTAGCACTCTCACCTGAGTCAGGAGGTTGTGGGTTCATAGCCCCACCATCGTGACTTGAGCACAAAATCTAGATCAACTCTTCAGTATAGTACTGTGAGAGTGCTGTACTGTTGGAGGTGATGTTAAAGTGAGATGCTTTCAAGTGTTTGAATGTAAAAGAATCTTTAGCAATATTTTATCATAGGCAGTCCCTCGAAATCAAAGAAGACTTGCTTTCACTCTATAAGTGAGTTCTCAGGTGACTGTACAGTCCAATATGGGAATTATAGTCTCTGTTACAGGTGGGACAGACAGTCGTTGAAGGAAAGGGTGGGTGGGGAGCCTGGTTTGCCACATGCTCCTTCCGCTGCCTGCGCTTGTTTTCTGCATGCTCTCGGCGACGAGACTCGAGGTGCTCACCACCCTCTCGGATGCTCTTCTTCCACTTAGGGAGGTCTTTGGCCAGGGAATCCCAAGTGTTGGTGGGGATGTTGAATTTTATCAAGAAAGCTTTGAGGGTGTCCTTGAAACGTTTCCTCTGCCCACCTGGGGCTCGCTTGCCGCATAGGAGTTCCGAGTTCAGCGCTTGCTTTGGGAGTCTTGTGTCGGGCATGTGAACAATGTGGCCTACCCAACGGGAGTAAGGCAACAGGGGCAATATTTATCCCTCAATCAGCATCACTAAAAAACATTGCTGTTTGTGGGACCTTGCTGTGCACAAATCGGCTGCTGTGTTTCCTACATTACAGCAGTAGCTACACTTCAAAAAGTACTTCATTAGCTGTAAAGTACTTTGGGTTGCCCTGGGGTTGTGAAAGGCGCTATATAAATGCAAGTCTTTCTTTAAGTCTGCGCCACTTACAGCAACGAGGCTAAATACACTGACCCTGCACTCCTGGCTGTGAGGCACAGTTGAGGGAGCAAAAATTGAAAACTATAGTGATAAATTTCTGATCAACAATATGTGGAGAGACTCGAGAAGCAGAAGTTGTTCTCCTTGGAGCAAGGAAGGTTAACTGGAGATTTATTAGAGATGTTCAAAATGATGAGCGGTTTTGATAGAGAAAACAAGGAGGATCTCTTCCCACTGGCAGGAGGGTGGGAAACTGGAGAACACAGATTTAAGATGATTGGTAAACTAACCAGAGGGGCGATGAGGAGAATTTCTTTACACAGCGAGTTGTTGTGATGTGGAATATACTGCCCGAAAGTGTAGTGTATGGAGAAAGAGTCAGACTGAACACTGTGAGCTCAAAGTAAAGTGTGACCTTAATCTTTTATTGCAAGTCTCCAGAGTGTCTCTCCAACCTGTGAAACCTTCTTAAATACCTGTGCTCCCAAGGGATTATGGGATTGAATAGTAGATTGAATAGTAACTTCCAAAAAGGGATTTGGATATATACTTGAAAAGGAACATTTTGCAGAGCTATGGGGAAAGAGTAGGCGAGTGGAATTCATTCCTCCTTCATAGAGTTGGAGAGGCACAAAGGGCTGAATGGCCTCCTCCTCTGCTGTATGATTCTATGGTTCTGTATGTTTTGAGGAATATCAGACATTCGCCGAGAGCATGCAGAAATCAAATGCAGGCAGCGGAAAGAGCGTGCGGCAAACCTGTCCCACCCACCCCTTCCCTCAACGACTATCTGTCCCACCTGTGACAGGGACTGTGGGTCTTGTATTGGACTGTCGGGTTCCCAGGCTGCCTGCAATTTCTGCGGTCTGGAAGAGTCCATGTTCCACGTTTTTACTGAATGTACGAGGTTGCAGCCCCTGTTCCACTATTTAAAGGGGCTGCTCCTGAAATTCTGGTTGCACTTCAGTCCCACACTCCTGATCTTTGGGCACCCTGTGCGGAGGGGAGCGGGTAGATCCGAGGGCCTCCTCATAGGACTGCTCCTGGGCACGGCCAAGGGTGCCATCAGCCGGTCCAGGCAGTGGGCGGTCAAGGGGGTCGTTCAGCCTGACTGCCTGCCTCTCTTCCGCGCCTACATCCGGGCCAGGGTGTCCCTAGAGATGGAGCACGCGGTGTCCACCGGTATGCTCGCGGCCTTCCGCGAGAGGTGGGCGCCGGAGGGACTGGAGTGCATCGTCACCCCCGGCAACCAAATTTTAATTTGATTTTATATGTTTTAAAGTTTAATTTGTTTTAATTGCCGGGTTTTTAGTGTCCCCCTCCCCTTTTATAGGGGGCACTTGTAAATTATGGTTTTAGAGCCCAAAAAAACACAAAAAAAACCTACAAAAATACAAAAAAAAAAGGGCCTTGGGAAATGTTTGGAGTGTCCCCCAGATCGGGGGGCACGATTTAATGTTTATGATTTAATGTCGATTGTTTACTCCAAAAGAGTTGTATTGGACTGTTCAGCCACCTCAGGACTCATTTTAAGAGTGGAAGCAAGTCTCCTTCGATTCCGAGGGACTGCCTATGATGATGATTAATGTAATAAAATATCCCAAGTTTTGCGTTGGAGAGGGATAGACCGAGCAGTAGTACAAAGATTAGGAAAATTGACTGACAGCGCAGTCAAAAATATTGTTTCGAGGAGGCTTTTAAATGCGCGGAGAGAAGTCGCAAAGCAGCAAGAGGTGAAGGAAGTGGCATCCCAGAGAGCAGGGGTGGGACAACAGAAGGCTGTGCCACAGAATAAGGAATACTGGGAGGGTGGGTTGGACAGGAGCCCAGAGATGGAAGATTGCAGGCTGGGATGAAGAGTTAAAATAGAGTGCAGGTGGTCTGGTGAGCCAAGACCATTGAGAGATTCGTAAACAAGAGCACTAGGGAGAGGGAATCAGTGGAGTTCAGCGAGGAGTGATAGATGAGCGTGATTTATTGCACACAGCGAAGCAGGCAGGGTTCCCATTCTCGGTCGCGATCTGCTGACTCCCTCCTGGATCTCAGGTGAGGATTGGATCAGGCCTCCATGGTTGAATAAGACAACTGCATGTGAAACGTCAAGGACAACAGACGGCCCTCTGACTGACTGAAGCTCATCCCTTTGCGGGGCTAACTCCAGCCTAGCAGCCAACAGCAAGTTACATCCATCGAGCACCCCTCACATGGAAAAACATCGCAGCACTGTAGAAGGGGTTGCCGAGCAGGAGAGGGAAGGGATCAAGGGGGAAGGAAACCCAAACCCACAGCCAAAGAGTTTTAGCAGGCTTTTGAAGGCTGCAAGGAGGTAATAAGGCATTTGGAAGAGTGTTCCGCAGAGCAGAACACAGTGGGTTAAAAGATCAGCTTCCGATAGTAGGTTGAAGAGAGCTGGTAGTGAGTCATAATCCAGAACTGGAGGAGCAGACTTGTGCCTTAAGAAGATAGAATGAGATAAGGTGCACACAACTGCATCTTCAACACTCTCTGGGCTCAGCCCAGGAATAACTAGATGGTTAAGATGGCCGACACAACCTGCAATTCGATGTCAAAAAGGGGCCTTTCACGACATTAGGATGTCCCAAAGTGAGGAGGAAAAAAACTGTATGACAGATCTACTGGATGTTGTGATGGTGGATGATGGTGTGAGGGATAGATTGCTTATGAAAAAAGCAGAATTAATGGATTTCAGGTGTAGGGAGTCCTTCGCATTCTTCACATTATCTGATTGTGGACCGCTGCTGGATTTTGTATTGAACCAAATGTTAATTTTGAGGCTGAAATATAAATCCCACATAAGCACAAAAAGCCAAATTCTTCACAGCAGTTTTACTGTCATCATTTGCCATCTGCAGCTCCTCAAACTGTGAAGGAGGAGCATTCTCCACTGACCACAGAGGCTGTGACCTGAATTTTCCTGCATCAAAAACTTCTGATGGAAACTGTGCAAAACACAGGGGGAGAATCGGAGCGGTGTGGAACTCAACTCTCAACTTGGCCACCACTCATCTGCAGCCTAAGCAACATAACAATGGTGAAGCAAAGCCCACTGTACACAGTTACAAGCTTCGGCGCTTGAGTTCTCAAACCTATTTGTGAATATTGTCACCACGGCAGTGCAGAGATAGTCAGAACCTCCAGCAAAAAGAAAGATAAACAAAGACTTGCATTTATATAGCACCTTTCATGACCACCGGATGTCTCAAAGTCAATGCAGTACTTTTGGAGTGTAGTCACTGTTGTAATGTGGGAAACGGGGCAGCCAATTTGCACACAGCAAGCTCCCACAAACAGCAATGTGATAGTGACCAAATAATCTGTTTTTAGTGAAGGTTGATTGAGGAATAGGTATTGGCCAGGACACCGGGGATAACTCACCTGCTCTTCTTCAAAATAGTCTCACGGGATCTTTTACGTCCGCCCCGAGAGAGCAGACGGGAGCAGTCGGTTTAATATCTCATCCGAAAGCTTACATTTATGTTGCATTTCCACGTCCCAAAGCACTTCACAGGTATTTAAATGTATTACTTTTGAACTGCAGTCACAATTGTTATATGGGCACATATAGCACAGACAACAATGAGATAAATGACCAGTTAATCTAATTTTGGTGGTGTTGGTTGAAAGATAAATGTTGACCAGGGTCCCAGGAGATCTTTGCTGCTCTTCTTCGAAATAGCACCATGGGATCTTTTACGTTCCCCCTAAAACAGGCAGACAGGGCTAATGTCTGACCTGGAAGGCAACACTCCCTCAGTACTGCATTGAAGTGTCAGCCTGGGCTATGGGTTCAAATCTTGGAGTGGGGCTTGAACCCACAACCTCCGAAGTGAGTGCTACCCTTGAGACAAACTGACACCAGAATCCCCAGGCTCAGGATAACTTTCTGACATTCGTAATTTCTTCTTATGTGGCTTGGTGTCAAATGTATCTCATTGTCTTATAACACGGCTGTGAAGTGCCTTGGGACGTGTTACTACGTTAAAGGCACTATATAAATAAAAGTTGTTGTTGTTGTTGTTTCCATTGAATATAACCCAGATGGTTCTGGTAAAGGAATTGTGCAAATGAGCCAAACAGACCTGAAGTTCCCCGGGTTTGATCCCCGGTCTGTGCTGAGCTAACTATCCTGAGCCAGGGCAGAAGGCAGGTGTTCACGTTGATGTGTCAGAGCATGTGGGCTACATTGGGGTGGAATCAGCCAAGGTTTCTGATCGCTCTCCAGCGACCCCTGTGGGACACAGTGAGAGGACAAGACCAGGCTCAGCTGTGCTGGACCCGCATAGCTGCTGACACCCTTGCTCGACTAACTCCTCCACCTCAGCATCCAACAGTCTGGCTTCACACGGGAAGAGTGGCCACTGGGATGCGGTGCTGGAGGATGAATGGCAGATGGGGAACCATAGCCCAGGGGAGTCAGCACCTGGAGGACTGGAGAAAATTAACCGGAAAAATTGTAATTATATTTGTTCATTCCCACGTGGTAATATTTTATATTAAGCCCAGGAATATTCTGTGTCATTATTCTGTTGTGACAGCACAAACTCTCTGTTGTGCCTGATGTAATTACAAGTTGCTCATTTATCATGGCATTGTTAGTGGTGGGATTACTACAAATGGCTCTGTTAAAATCAGGTTATGACTTTGATGATGATGGAGTTGTGAGCAGATTACTGTCATCACAGTGTTGTTCAGGGAGTCTGTTTAAAGGATTCCTGCTTGAAATAAGCACAGACATTGAGTCAGGCGCTCTGCTAAATCTCAGCCATGTGACCTGTCTTAGTTTTGGGGTGTTTGATGTGCGAGATTGTGAGAGAGACACGCACGGGGAGAAACAGAGGCTGTAGAGCGTCAGGGGCAAGGAAGATAGCTGAAGGGAATGAGAGAGAGGGACAGGGAAGGAACAACAGACAAATAGTGGGAAGGAGAGACAGATAGACAAGACAGGCAAACAGTGAGGGAGATAGAGACAAAATGAAGGAGGGCGGGTGGTTGGACGGAAGGAGGTACAGAGGGTAGGAGAGGCAGATACAGACAGAACCAGATAGAAATGCACAGACAGACAGAGGGAGAGAGGTCGAAAAGACTAAATATGAAAGAACAATCATTGGTATGTGCCACCTATGGCCAGGCTGCAAAGATCAAATGGGACAAAAAAAAAACAGACTTTGTAACATTATGTCCTGAAACAGAATGAGATGTCTTCAAGTAATGATCTCGTTACTCACCATGATTGCAATCATTTCTTAAACCTCCGCACAGAACTCTGTGCTTGAAGCCTCCTCATTTGTGAATTATGCATTCAGACATTTCTTCCCAGCATATTTTATAAAAATTGTTAGATATTTACAGAAAATATTATTGAAAATAGAAAACACATATTACACTGGAAGCTCAAGACATTCCATGTCAACCCCCCCACCCCCCTTTCCCCTCCCAATACTTCAGTTGGTAATGACATCGTGCAGTGTGGTACTGAGTCACACAGACCAGGATGGTCCCAAGTTTGATCCCTGGCTTGTGCCAACATAGCTATGCTCAGTCAGAGTAGGACACGATAATTCACCTCAATGTCCATTGTGGCAGGAGCGGGGTGGAAGGGAAGGTCGATTAGGGATTCCCCCGTTCCAAATCACGAGCCACGGACCCCCACCCCGGTTGGAAAGTGCATGTGTGCTGGATGTCGGGCGAAGACATGATTGGGCTTGGCTGAGATGCCCTCGTGCTGAAACAGCCAGCCAACACTCAGTGACTCAGCTCGCACTTGGCCACGTGGGTGAAATCCTGGAGGATGTCAGGGGCCCATAGTATTAGATTCAGGAGGGGAGGGGTGGCGGACCACAGGAGAAATAAAATACATTCCGTATATTCCCAGTAAATGAGTGATTGAATCCTTACAAGTGAGTTCAACAACATTCATGATCCAATTCACCACAACCTTTGAAACAAAAGCCCAGGAAATGAGATATTCAACCGCTTTGGCCTGCAATTATATCGCAGCCCAGAAATGGAGCTCTACCCTGGAGAGCCTGTATCCAATCGAGCTACGGTCGCTGTATCACAAACCAGGTGGCTGAAATACTTGCTGACGTTCTATGTCCATTAAGATAAGTCTCCTTTTTCTTTCCCCCCGCAGACCGCATTCCTTTTTACTGCAGTGCTTCGGGCAGCTGCCTGAGCTCCAGTCACAGAGTCTGTACCGTCACAGGAAACAGCAGCGAGAGATGTTCAGCCCCTTTAATTGGCAGCTTGTGGTTTGTATAGTGGTTTATGACCTCTGGGATACTGTCAAACGGAGGGCTGTTCTGGCCGAGAATGTACTTGAAGTCTTTCGTTCTGCTGAACTTCATGTGCATGTATCCTTGGCTGCTTCTGCGGGGGGAGAGAGAGAGAGGTGAAAAAAAGGATGAAATACAATTATTTTGGTTGAACGTTAATTCAAGTGGTACAAAAAAAAACACAAATTAACTAACACACATTAAAGGGAACCTTGACAAATCAAATTCAATTAAAATGTTGTTCCCCGTTGAAATGATGCACTCGGGTCCCTCCGGTGCCCACTTCTCGCGGAAGGCCGCGAGCGTACCGGTGGACACCGCGTGCTCCATCTCCAGGGATACCCTGGGGCGAAAAGGATGCGATACAGGCTGCAATTGCGGGGGGGCGGGGGAGGTGGTTAGAATTAGCTCAACAAGAACAATCATCACCTTTGTCCCTTTCTCATTTTACAAGCTGAATTTAAATCCTGAGAGCATTACACAGACTTGTGTGCGATTTGTATTCACAACCATTTCCAGTGCACTTGCAACTGTGACTGAATTTGCCCCGAGTATATTACAGAACAGCACAAGTTGCACATGTAGCAGAGAGGTCAACAACCAGGGGGCATAGATTTAAAGTAATTGGTAGGAGGTTTAGAGGGGATTTGAGGGGAAATTTCTTCACTCAGAGGGTGATGGGGGTCTGGAACTCACTGCCTGAAAGGGTGGTAGAGGCAGAAACCCTCACCACATTTAAAAAGTACTTGGATGTGCACTTAGTGTTGTAACCTGCAGGGCTGCGGACCAAGAGCTGGAAAGTGGGATTAGGTTGGATAGTTCTTTGTCGGCCGGCGTGGACACGATAGGCCAAATGGCCTCCTACCATGCTGAAATTTCTATGATTCTATGAGCAAATACCATGCCTGGCCAAGAACCTCCCTGATTTTGTTGGGGGTTCATGTGAGCCAACAATGAATCACGGGCCCATGATTCTCCGGCCTGCACTTGCCGGGGCTGCTCCTCAAAAGCTGCAGCCGATGGCAGAACCAGCTCTCGTATTTCTGCTCGCTATCTGAGGGTTCAATCCCACCGTGGTCAGAGCCAAGGTAGCAGATCAGATATCATCATAGGCAGTCCCTCGGAATCAAGGAAGACTTGCTTCCACTCTTAAAATGAGTGGTTGAACAGTCCAATACGAGAACCACAGTCCCTGTCCCAGGTGGGACAGATAGTCATTGAGGGTAAAGGTGGGTGGGACAGGTTTGCCGCACGCTCTTTCCGCTGTCTGTGCTTGTTTTCTGCATGCTCTCGGTGATGAGACGCGAGGTGCTCAGCGCCCTCCCGGATGCACTTCCTCCACTTAGGGCGGTCTTTGGCCAGGGACTCCCCGGTGTCAGTGGGGATGTTGCACTCTTTCAGGGAGGCTTTGAGGGTGTCTCTGTATCGTTTCCTCTGCCCACCTTTGGCTTGTTTGCCGTGAAGGAGTTCCGAGTAAGCGCTTGCTTTGGGAGTCTGGCATGCAAACTATGTGGCCTGCCCAGCAGAGCTGATCAAGTGTGGTCAGTGCTTTAATGCTGGGGATGTTGGCCTGGTCGAGGAGGCTAATGTTGGTGATTTGTAGGATCTTGCGGAGACATTATTGGTGGTATTTCTCCAGCGATTTGAGGTGTCTACTGTATATGGTCCATGTCTCTGACCCGTACAGGAGGTCGGGTATTACTACAGCCCTGTAGTCAGATAAACGGGACGTCAGCATGAACTGTAGCTCACGGTTCCAAAATGCTATCACTGACATCTAAGAAAACCAGCTCCCAGGGAGGGCTACAGTGCCTCAGGCAGAATCACAGGGGTGTCATCTCCCCCAGCAATATAAAGGGGATATAAAACACAAACACAGTGCAACAGCCTCAGGTCAATGCCCAAACGTTTGATTGCTTTGCAGTCACATGACTATTCTGTTAACTCTTCCAATGCTGGTAACTCAGAAGTCCCCCTTTGAACACATGAATGAATTGAGGTGTGTTCTTGCCCCCTTTGTTACGGGCAGGTTCAGCAGCTTGTTGGGAGCCCTGTTTCACACAGTAACAACTCATCCGACATGTCCCTGGTCACCTCTAGAGTACAACCATACCATTCACTAGTCATCGGGCGTTTTGGTTGGCTATGGAGTCAAATGGATAGCGGGAGAAGACGACGGAAAATGAGTGAAAGCTTTTTTTTTATAAAAAGAGAAATCAGGTCCTGAAAAAAAAATGATGCCATTTAATTGTGTAGCTAGGGTTCTCACTCCTGATTGGCAGGCAGTGACCGAACACCTGCTGGAAAGTGCACTTGTGTGGACGTGAGGTGGGGGTCAAGATCGGGCTCCATTTGGACACCACTTCGTTCAGTAGCCTCCCAACCCAACACTCACTTTAACTCTGGGCGATGGACTAAAATGGGCGAAATCAAATTGGCCGCCTGATTGATGATAACGGAAAAGAAAATCGAGCAGGGTGTATAATGGGTGGCTTGATTGATAGCGTCCATTTTGGCCCATTGCCCAGAGTTAGAATTACCCCCAACTGTCTCAGCTCACACATGAAGAATGGCTGCCTGGATAGGCTGTTGGTTGCTGTGTGACCAGACCTGAGCTCGAGTCTCCGTTGGTGGATCTAGTACCACCTCTGCCCATAGGTGACTAAGTAAAACAAAATTGTGAGTTAAATCAAATGTGCCCAATAGTGTTTCCTCACTGGCAATTAGAATGGGAATTTAAATCATCAATAGTGCTAACTAATCTCGTATGAACGTTGGACTTCATTGTAATTGAATTTCAGTCACAAGCGATCAATCCTAAAGTTCTGTTATCATTAGACCCTTTATCATTGTTAAGGCCGGAGCAACATTCAGCCAGATTCAAAGCTTTACTGTACAGCCTACAATTATGCATTCTATTGGTCAGGGGTTTCCATAGCAACAGTCCTGTCTTCCCTCAGCCATATTGTGGGTGCTATCCAATGTCATCGCCTGGGCGGTAATCTGGCGTAGCAAATTGCCCGTTCACTGTAGAAGCCAGCCGATTGTTATCCCACTGATTTCAATGGCGACTCAATGCAAGTAGCTCAGTTTAGAATCTCTTGAACATGATGATGGGTTTCCACAAGTGTCAGACACCTGGCTGACCAAAAGCAATTGTTTCTGCTGCCTTCCTGCTGCCATCATTCATTTTAGAGGTTTGCAAAATTGCCATTTGCTTTCTTGAAAACTAGTCACACAGGTCTTTTCTGTGAATCAAACCATGAACCCCTGAAGATTGACACGGTCAATGGGCGGCTTGTTTGATACCGTCCATTTTATACACTAACAAAAACAGAAAAACACTCAGCAGGCCAGGCAGTGTCCGTGGTGAGAGAAACAGAGTTAATGTTTCAGGTCGATGACCCTTCGTCACAATGTCAGTTTCTGTCATGTTTTCTCTACGTATGATGGCTTAGAACATAAGAACATAAGAAATAGGAGCAGGAGCAGGCCAATAAGATCATGGCTGATCTGATCTTAGCCTCAATTCCACTTCCCTGCCTGTTCCCCATAACCCTTAATTCCCTTATCATTCAAAAATCTCTGAGGGGCTTCCACTCTTTCCACCCTTGGTGATAGACTGCACTGTGGACAATGGGCCACTTCAGTTGGGTTTCTCAATAAAAATATTTCAATTCTAGAGAATTCTGATTGCTTCCCCATTCACTTTCTGGGAAAAAAAGACTCCCCTACCATTCAAAAACAGGGGGGCTATAATTGAGCTCAGTATTCCTGGGCAACAGAGGTGTAAAATCAGTCAGGGTTCCCATTCCTGAGCAGTATCTGGTAACCCCTGCAGCACAAGAGTTTGCAGGTTAGGTGAGGACACGACTGGGAATGGAAATTATCTGCTCCATGATCAGATAGCCAGCTAGTGCTCACTGTCCTGGCTCACACTTCAAGAATGGGCACTTGGGTGACCTACCAGAGGGAGGCTATCAGCTCTGCAACTGCAGCCTCGCACGAGGGTTCAGGCAAAGGGGAATGAAATTGGTGGAAAGGAAGGAAATGAAGCCTAATTAAAACGTTACCACTTTGGGAATGAAATGGATATTTATAGAATCTATAATTAAGCACCACAACTTGTGTCTCATTCAGAGAGGGCTCAGAGGAAGTCTGAAGGGATTAGTAACAAGCAGGGATTTGGAGGTACATTTCAAATGAATCTGTTAAAGCCTGCCTAATCAGCACAAAGAGAATGTAGTGGGAGTAGATTAAACTTTTGGTACATGGACTTAGTCAATTGGAAGATATATTCCAATCCAGCACGCTTCCAATTATTTGAGATTTTAGAACCTGGGGAATTGACTCTTAATTATCAGAGAAAATACACAGATTTTAAATTTTAAATGTGCATGAGGTGAACCAAAACGATGAAGGGTTTTGATAGGATGAAGAGGGAAAGACTATTTTCTCTGGTTGGTGGTGGGGGTTGGGTCATCAGTTTAATATTATAACTGAGAGTGAGCAAAAGTTTTTTTTAATTTGTTCCGGGATGTGGGTGTCGCCGGAAGGGCTAGTATTTATTGCCCATCCCGAATTGCCCTTGAGAAGGTGGTGGTGAGCTGCCTTCTTGAACTGCTGCAGTCCGTGTGGTGAAAGTACTCCCACAGTGCTGTTAGGGAGGGAGTTCCAGGATTTTGACCCAGCGAAGGAACGCCGATATATTTCCAAGTCAGGATGGTATATGACTTGGAGGGGAACTTGGAGGTGATGGTGTTCCCATGTGCCTGCTGCCCTTGTCCTTCTAGGTGATAGAGGTCACAGATTTGGGAGGTGCTGCTGAAGAAACCTTGGCGAGTTGCTGCAGTGCATCTTGTAGATGGTACACACTGCAGCCACGGTGGAGGGAGTGAATGTTGAAGGTGGTGGATGGGGTGCCAATCAAGTGGGCTGCTTTGTCCTGGATGTTGTCAAGCTTCTTGAGTGTTGTTGGAGCTGCACTCATCCAGGCAAGTGCAGAGTATTCCATCACACATCTGACTTGTGCCTTGTAGATGGTGGAAAGGCTTTGGGGGAGTCGAGAGGTGAGATACTCATCGCAGAATACCCAGCCTCTGACTTGCTTTTGTTGCCACAGTACTTATTTGGCTGGTCCAGTTAAGTTTCTTTACACAAAGAGTTGAGACAGAGGTTATTACATTTTTTAAGGGAAAGGCGGATGAATATTTGAAATAGAGGAAGATACAAGACTCTGGGGAGAGAGAGAGCAGGATGATGGGAATAGTTTGGGTCGTTCTAGCCAAGAACCAGTGCAGACAGGATGGGCCAAATAACTTTCTGTCCTGTTACTTTCTTTCTTCATATCAGCCATAGCTCAGTTAGTAGCACTCTTGCCTCTGAGCCTGTTAGTTATGGGTTCAGGTCCCACTCCCGAGAGTTGAGGGAGGGAATGCTGCACTGTCAGAGGTGCCGTCTTTCGGATGTGACATTAAACCGAAGCCCCATCCGCCCTCTCAGATGGAAGTAAAGTATCCCACGGCGCTATTTCAATGAAGAGCCAGGGAGTTCTCCCTGGTGTCCTGCCAATATTTATCCCTCAACCAACATCACTTAAACAGATTATCTGGTTGTTTATATAATTTCTATTTGTGAGAGCTGGCTGAGTGCAAATTGTCTACCCCGTTTCCTACATTAGACTACACTTCATAAGTATTTAATTGGCTGTAAAGTGCTTTGGGACGTTCTGCGGTTGTGAAAGGTGCTATAGAAATGCAAGTTCTTTATTTCTTCTAACCGTCTATAGTCTATGGGTCAATAGTCAACAGTCAATAGTGTATTGGATAGAAAACTGGGGAAACTGAAGGATGTACGGAAAGTCGGGATTGTTGGGAGTCAGAGAGCACGGAACAGTGTGTAAATCTACCTCATGCTGGTTCATGGACCATTTATATATTTGCTATCCAGCATAAAACAAAATCAAATAGTTACTGGAAATTAAAGCTAACTCGCTCACTTGTTTATAAACCTTCCACATTGCATTGGAGGGTAATCATTTAAATTCGAACACTAATCTCCCTGAATGGCCTAATGGGCAAATGCACAGCCTGTTTGGGGTATGAAGACTCTCTGGTTGTGAGCTAGCTGATCTCAGCAGTGGTTGGGAGTGTTATAATGATTTAAGTATACTGAATTAGCAAGAGGGAATAGAAATATCAGCCAGGGCTCCTGACTGCTCTGTGCCAATGCCTGCTGAAAAGTGCGTGTGAGGGCAGGGTTAGTCAGTAATACCCCGACACTTAAGTGCCGAAATTGGCCACCGCTGGAAATGTGGCGCACCTACCTGTTTCGAGTGCTTTTACTGGCGCGGTTAATGCGGTGACCTCTTGAGTGCAATTCTGCTCTTTAGCTTTTTATTTTCAGCGGGCAGGAAGTCGGTCATAATGGGGGCGGAAGTGCGGTGGTGAGCGGAAGTTCGCACACGAGTGGGGCGGAAGTGGGCGGCGGGCGGAGTGTCCGCCGCTCTCACTCATCAGCGTAGCGCTAATGACGTCATTACGGTGCCGCATCACCACGTCTCTCCCTTTCACTTATAGGGGAGGTCGGTGCGATTCTTTAAGTTAGGTCCACTGGGCCACCAGGGAGGGTTTCGGCCGGGCCAGCGGCATGGCGCGCAAGAGGCACCTGTTGGCGGCCCAGCCGAATCTGTGGGCATAATTGTCGGCGCGACATGGCAGTCGGCCGATCAAAAAAAAAGATGGCAGCCGCGGCAGTGCGTACTCCCCTTTAAGGGCAGCCGCACCGCCATTTTGCAAGTACTCGAAGCACAGTGCACTGACAGAAAAAGCTGCCGGTCGTGGGGGGAACATTGATGGTGCGCTCTCTGATGACGCACTTAGGATGGATCGACAGCAGCGGAACGGTAGTGGGAGGAGCGGGTCGCTGCTGGGATACCACAGGAGTGGAATTTTCAAAATGGCGGCCATTCCACGAAAAATTGGCGGCCATTGCACTCCGCAGCGTGGCCGCCGTAATATGCCTTAGGGGAAGGGCAATTTTGGCCCTTATTGTCCAGGCTCCACACAGAGAAATGGACTCAGATTTATCTCTTTGCAAAAGGTGAGGTATACATTGGATCCACTGTTTAGTTATGCGCATTCTCCAACAGTTTTAACCTGCTGGCCAGAAATTGAATGACTTGAATGAGTATGTGTAAAATGGACTGTTCAAAGCCAAATTTATGACAGTCGCTCCAAGCTATTCTGAATCATTCAACTACATAATGTCCAGGGATAACATTCTTAGTATCAGCTTTCCTCAGCCGTTTTTTTCTTAAATGGGTTTGTTATGGTTTCCAAAAGGTTATTACTCAACCGATGTGCAATCCTGTTGCTGTCGACAGCTCAATCATGAATTCACTGCTCATTTAACACTTGTTAACCATGGTCCATAAAAGGGCCATGCTGGGAATGCTTTCGAAAGACTGCAACATGGGGATTTAATCCAGAGGGGTTTCTTCACTCCAAGTTGGGAAAATGAAAACAGACGTTGATCGATTTTGTCCGCACAAACAATACAGAAGAATATAAATTGTCGATATGCAGGAGAGTAAAAATGCATTTTTAAAAACATGACTCTATCTTGGCAGAAAAAGGTCATGCATGATATGAATCTGAAATTTGTCGCTCTCTATACTTGCTCTGCGCATTTTTAACTTTAGTTTAAAATTAAGAAATCTAAACTCCATTTTCCATGGAACCTTGTCTTACTAGTAGTTACAGAACCAGGTGTCAAACAGAGCACTGTCACACATGCCAACTATCTACGTTTGGCACAGCCAGTCAGTGTTCTGGGGACCCTGACTGCATTCATGGAATACAATCAGCACAGGGGAGGCCGAGAAAGAACAGCATTTGGGGGTACGAGGAAAGCATGTCCCAGATATCTGCAGAAAATAAATCTTGTGCTTCCAATACTCTCTTCTGCCTTTTATGTACTTGAAGTGAAGGCTTAGAGGACACTAAAAATATCCCAACAGTGGATAGTCAAGGGGCTATATGGGGGGGAGGAACTTAACACAATCACAATCACTAAGGAGGTGGTACTCAGTAAGATAATGGGACTAAAGGCAGATAAATACCCTGGACCTGATGGCTTGCATCCTAGGATCTTAAGAGAAGTAGCGGCAGGGATAGTGGATGCACTCGTTGTAATGTACCAAAATTCCCTGGATTCTGGGGAGGTCCCAGCAGATTGGAAAACTTATTAAAAAAAGGAGGCAGACAAAAAGCAGGAAACTATAGCCTCACATCCGTAGTTGGGAAAATGTTGGAGTCCGTTATTAAAGAAGCAGTAGCAGGACATTTGGAAAAACATAATTTGGTCAGGCAGAGTCAGCATGGATTTATGAAGGGGAAGTCATGTTTGACAAACTTGCTGGAATTCTTTGAGAATGCAACAAACAAGGTGGATAAAGGGGAACCAGTATATTTGGACTTCCAGAAGGCATTTGACAAGGTGCCACATAAAAGGTTACTGCACAAGATAAAAGATCACAGGGTTGGGGGCAATATATTAGCATAGATAGAGGATTGGCTAACTAACAGAAAACAGAGAGTCGGCATAAATGGTTCATTCTCGGGTTGGCAATCAGTAACTAGTGGGGTGTCGCAGGGATCAGTGCTGGGACCCCAACTACTTACAATCTATATTAACGGCTTGGAAGAAGGGACCGAGTGTAACGTAGACAAGTTTGTTGACGATACAAAGATGGGAGGAAAAACAATGTGTGAGGAGGACACAAAAAACCTGCAAAAGGAAATAGACAGGCTAAGTGAGTGGGCAAAAATTTGTCAGATGGAGTATAATGTTGGAAAGTGTGAGGTTATGCAATTAGGCAGAAAAAAAATCAAAGAGCAAGTCATTATTTAAATTGAGAAAAATTGCAAAGTGCTGCAGTACAGTGGGATCTGGGGGTCCTGGTGCATGAAACACAAAAGGTAGGTACAGCAAGTGATCTGGAAGGCCAATGGAATCTTGGCCTTTATTGCAAAGAGGATGGAGTATAAAAGCAGGGAAGTCTTGCTACTGTTATACAGGGTATTGGTGAGGCCACACCTGGAGTACTGCATTCAGTTTTGGTTTCCATATTTAAGAATTATATACTTGCATTGGAGGCAGTTCAGAGAAGGTTCACTAGGTTGATTCCGAAGGTGAGGGGGTTGACTTATGAGGAAAGGTTGAGTAGGTTGGGCCTCTACTCATTGGAATTCAGAAGAATGAGAGGTGATCTTATCGAAATTATGAGGAGGCTTGACAAGGTGGATGCAGAGAGGATGTTTCCACTGATAGGGGAGACTAGAACTAGGGGGCATAATCTTAGAATAAGGGGCAGCCCATTTAAAACTGAGATGAAGAGGGATTTCTTCTCTCAGAGGGTTGTAAATCTGTGGAATTCGCTGCCTGAGAGAGCTGTGGAAGCTGAGTCATTGAATAAATTTAATACAGAAATAGAGAGTTTCTTAAACGATAAGGGGATAAGATGTTATGGGGAGCGGGCGGGGAAGTGGAGCTGAGTCCATGATCAGGTCAGCCATGATCTTATTGAATGGCGGAGCAGGCTTGAGGGGCTGTATGGCCTACTCCTGCTCCTATTTCTTATGTTCTTATGTAACGTTGGGTATACTGACAGACCCACAGCTTACACGACAATTCCGTTCCCCACAGCACTTCCAATGTAATTATTTCTTTTTACTTTGCCTAGGATTTTATTCAAGGATTTGTTTTGACCTATTAGCATTTTTGGCTCTGTTGTTCAGCTTTTGCTAGCTCTCGGAGCTGCCGTCTTTTGGATGAGACGTTAAACCGAGGCCCCGTCTGCTTTCTCAGATGGATGCAAAAGATCCCATGGCACTATTTCTAAGAAGAGTTTGCCCCAGTGTTCTGGCCAATATTCATGCCTCAAACCGACACACAAAAGAACTCCAGATTATCTGGTCATTATCAGATTACTGTTTGTTGGAGCTTGCTGTGCACGATTGGGATGCTGCATTGCCTACATTACAACAGTGACTACACTTCAAAAAAAGATACTTCATTGGCTTTGGGATGCCCTGAGGTTGAGAATGGTGCTATATAAATGCAAGTCTTTCTTCCAGGTTGGCATTTATGCCATACGTACCAGGAAGGCCTCAGTCTGATCCCTGGTCAGTGCTGAATGGATGGTTCCCAGTTGGGAACATGGCAGGAATATTACAATTGCCCTCAGTGAGGTAGCAGGGCCACCATTGCTCATGGAACAGCAATCAGTGGAAATCAGTAAGGAAAAAAAATTAAAAACAGAAGTGTGTGCTCCCCAGTGATCTGAATACTGGCCTTGCAGACAGCAGAACCTCGAATACCTTTGCAGCACCAAACTTGCCTCACACGAGAAGAATAGCTCTTTGGGTGGGGGACTAAAGGGCTGCCGATACCTGTGGCTCCTACACCCCAGCAAAGAACGATGGATGGGGAGGTGGGAAGTGGTACTGCAGTCTTTTATTTCCCAGGTGCAACAACAGCATCCTCGAAGTGAAGTTACCAACAACAAATGAGCCAGAGGGAAAATAAACATTGTGGAGCCATTAATCGTGCTGTTGACACAAGGTACTGACTGTATCTGGATACAGGGGCATTGGGGCAGAATTAACGCCAAATGCTGGCATGCAGCTGACTCATTGCGCACCACCACAATTTAGCATCTAATTAGATTCTACACAGTCCCCCTTGTGTACACTTTCAATCATTAACTCTTCAATAAAGATACACAAAACATCAACACCCTCTCGACTTCCTTCCTTTCCCTTACTCATATCCTGATTAGATGCATTAGAGAGGCGCTGAAATGTGATTATTACCCTCAAGGGGGATGGAGGGATTGAGAGATGTGCTGAGAAGGGATTAATTTGTCAAAAAGGGACGGGCTAGTTGCACTCAATATTTTGATGTTTTTCTGCTCCCCTCTCTTGAGCACACTTTCTCTTACTGAAGACCAATTCAAGGGATATTGCACAGCCAGGCCTGGTCACCTGCTCACCCGATCTAGTCCTCAGCTAACATCTAGAAATCATACGTCCCAGCAAGGGTTACCTGATAGACATCATGAGCAAGGACCCTGGCTTATCTTGTTCCTTTCATAAGAACATAAGAAACAGGAGCAGGGGTAGGCCATACGGCCCCTCGAGCCTGCTCCGCCATTTAATACGACCATGCCTGATCCGATCATGGACTCAGATCCACTTCCCTGCCTGCTCCCCATAACCCCTTAATTCCCTTATCGTTTAAGAAATTGTCTACTTCTGTCTAAAATTTATTCAATGTCCCAGGTTCCACAGATCTCTCAGGCAGCAAATTCCACAGATTTACAACCCTCTGGGAGAAGAAATTTCTCCTCATCTCAGTGTTAAATGGGCGGCCCCTTATTCTAAGATTATGCCCTCTAGTTCTAGTCTCTCCTATCAGTGGAAACATCCTCGCTGCATCCACCTTGTCAAGCCCCCTCATAATCTTATACATTTCGATAAGATCACCTCTCATTCTTCTGAATTCCAATGAGTAGAGGCCCAACCTACTCAACCTTTCCTCATAAGTCAACCTCCTCATCTCTGGAATCAATCTCGTGAACCTTCTCTGAACTGCCTCCAAAGCAAGTATATCCTTTCGTAAATATGGAAACTAAAACTGCACACAGTATTCCAGGTGTGGTCTCACCAATACCCTGTATAACAGTAGCAAGACTTCCCTGCTTTTATACTCCATCCCCTTTGCAATGAAGGCCAAGATTCCATTGGCCTTCCTGATCACTTGCTGTATCTGCATACTAACCTTTTGCGTTTCATGCACAAGTACCTCAGGTACTGCTGTACTGCAGCACTTTGCAATCTTTCTCCATTTAAATAATAAGTTTCTCTTTGATTTTTTTTCTGTCAAAGTGCATGACCTTGCACGTTCCAACATTATACTCCATCCGCCAAATTTTTGCCCACTCACTTAGCCTGTCTATGTCTTTTTGCAGATTTTTTGTGTCCTTACACATTGCTTTTCCTTCCATCTTTGTATCGTCAGCAAACTTGGCTACGTTACACTCTGTCCCTTCATCCAAGTCGTTAATAAAGATTGTGAATAGTTGGGGTCCAAGCACTGATCTCTGTGACACCCCTCTAGTTACTGGTTGCCAACCCGAGAATGAACCATTTATCCCGACTCTCTGTTTTCTGTTAGTTAGCCAATCCTCTATCCATGCTAATATATTACCCCCAAGCCCATGAACTTTTATCTTGTGCAGTAATGTTTATGTGGCACCTTGTCAAATGTCTTCTGGAAGTCCAAATACACCACATCCACTGGTTCCCCTTTATCCACCCTGTTCATTACATTCTCAAAGAATTCCAGCAAATTTGTCAAACATGACTTCCCCTTCATAAATCCATGCTTACTCTGCCTGACCAAATTTTGCTTTTTCAAATGTCTTGCTACTGCTTCTTTAATAATAGACTCCAACATTTTCCCAACCACAGATGTTAGGCTAACTGGTCTATAGTTTCCTGCTTTTTGTCTGCCTCCATTTTTAAATAGAGGCGTTACATTTGCAGTTTTCCAATCTGCTGGGACCTCCCCAGAATCCAGGGAATTTTGGTAAATAACAATCAATGTATCTACAATCCCTGCCGCTACTTCTATTAAGACCCTAGGATGCAAGCCATCACGTCCAGGGGATTTATCTGCCGTTATCTTACTGAGTACCACTGCCTTAGTGATTGTGATTGTGTTAAGTTCCTCCCCACTATAGGCCCTTGATTATCCATTGTTGGAATATTGTTAGTGTCCTCGACCGTAAAGACTGATACAAAATATTTGTTCAGAGTTTCTGCCATCTCCATGTTCCCCATTACTAATTCCCCGGTCTCGTCCTCTAAGGGACCAACATTTACTTTAGCCACCCTTTTCCTTTTTATATACCTATAGAAACTCTTGCTATCTGTTTTTATATTTCTTGCTAGTTTACTTTCATAGTCAATCTTCCCTTTCTTAATCATTTTTTTAGTCATTCTTTGCTGGCTTTTAAAAGCTTTCCAATCTTCTGTCCTCCCACTAGTTTGGCCACTTTGTATGCCCTTGTTTTTAATTGGATACCGTCGTTTATGTCTTTAGTTAGCCACAGATGGCTATCTTTCCTCTTACATCCTTTCCTCCTCACTGGAATATATTTTTCTTGAGAGTTGTGAAATATCTCCTTAAATGTACACTACTGTTCATCAACCATCCTACACTTTAATCTATTTTCCCAGTTCACTTTAGCCAACTCTGCCCTCATACCTTCATAGTCTCCTTTATTTAAGCTTAATATGCTGGTTAGAGATCCAACTTTCTCACCCTCCATCTGAATTTGAAATTCAATCATGCTATGATCACTCATTCCAAGAGGATCCTTTACTAGAAGTTTGTTTATTAATCCTGTCTCATTACACAGGACCAGATCTAAGATAGCCTGCCCCCTGGTTGGTTCCGTTACTTACTGCTCAAGGAACCCGTCCCTTATGCACTCTATGAACTCTTCCTCAAGGCTACCCTGACCAATTTGATTTGTCCAATCAATATGGAGGTTAAAATCACCCATGATTATTGCTGTTCCCTTTTTACAAGTCCCCACTATTTCCTGGTTTATGCAGCATGCCTAAAGCTGAGAGCAGCCAACAGCACAACCGGGTATATAGCTATAAAAAATATTTACGATGGTGGGGTGGGGTGGGAGCTGGGGGGGGGTGCTGTGGGGTGAGAAAAAGCTGTTTGACCGATTGGGATGGTTGGAGGCGAGATGTCATGTGAAGAAACCGCCAAGGATATGTCCAACCAGATTTGACAACCCGACTGGAAGGCCATTCCAGCTGTTTAGTCCTCAGGGAAACTTGGGCCTGAAACACGTTGCATAGTGTCTCCATGAGCCACTTTGCATGGTAACGGTGCTGTAAGAAGTCCAAGATATCCAACAGGAGGTGCTTCTACATTTTACAGTTGGATCATCGGCCGGCTACGTTTACATTGGTCAAACTGGCTTTGCACGATTCGAGCTACAGGATTGCCAAGTGTAAAAGTGCTGAAGGTAGGGGGTGGGGAGGAGAGTTCGATATTGGCAGAAATTCAAACCCATTTCTTTCAATTGGATCCTTCCATTGCTTCTGCCCTCGCAATAATGACACCATCTGCTGCTTTTCTGAGGCCTGGCTGTTATTACAGTGGGAATGATGCCAAATGTCGGCTTTAAGAATGAACAAGATAAACGCGTTGAAAAACAACAGGCTGCTTGCACTCCCTCATGAAGGCCGGAGATACTTGGACAAGGCACCAGAGTGACTGGAGCCCATGGAACGGACGTTCCAGTTTGAGTCAAGGGCAGGGAGGGGAGCGATGGGAGTAACTTGGCAACACAAAAAAAAAGGAGTTGCTGCACATTACTCAAACGCATGCAGTAAACTAGTTAAAAGAATTCCCCTAAGAAAGGCCCAGCATTTATGTCAGCAGCAGACAGAAGAGAGCTGATTCGGAGGCATGTGCTATTAGCAGCTTCATGTAATATACATGCACTGGAGTTCTAGAAGGCTTTAATCATCGCGATCAACAACAGTGGAACAGATAGATCTCCACGTTCGTGCTTTTCATGTGGGCATCCTCCGTAAACCCGAGCGGTGACTGGTGAAAGCTACACTGAATCAGCAGGTCTGCAGAACATCATGTAGCAGGAAGCTATACAGGTGCAACGTCCCGAATCCGGAATTCCGGAAACGGAGGATTGGAAGATAGGCGGGTGGCGAGGTCCAAAATCCAGCAAAACCCCAAATCTGTCATGGATTCAGTCTGCGGCAAGGTCCAAAGTCCGGCAAAACCCAAAATCCAACACGGATTCGGTCTGCGGCGAGGTCCAAAGTCCGGCAAAACCCAAAATCCGGCACGGATTCGGTCCCGAGGATTCCAGATTTCAGACTATTGATTTTCTTGTCTGAAATCCGGAAAAACACAAAAACCGGTACAGACTCAGTCCCGAGGATTCCAGATTTCAGATGTCGTATCTGTATTGGATTTTTAGTTACTATTTCCTCCAGAGGGGACATACAACCATAATCCATTGGCCTGACGGGTACACGCACTGCCAGGTATAGCACTAAGGGAATAATTTATCGAGCAATTTATCATATCCTCGGGACATCAAAAAGCGCTTTACAAATTGATTACTTTTGAGTTGTGTAGGCAAAAACTATCATAAAAATCTTCCTGGAGTGAAATTTTGACACATGTGATGAAGTAATTATAATATCTATTTTGACTTTAGCAATTCTGGAAGGACACAGGCTGATGTTAATCACTTAGTGTGAAAGGAAACGTGGGGAAAATGTCCGAACTCTCTGTGGGCTATCAATGATACTCGTTTCTTCGATTTTTAAGTCCTCCAGTTTTCTCTTTTCCTTCCTGGAGGTGATAACACTTGCTGGGATTTGATATCCATAGCTGCCACTCATCCTCACCCAGCTTGCCGACGTGCCCACTCTGCCTGTGTGTGCCTCAACTCATCCGTGCACTCAGGGCCACAGAGCAGGGTGGGCCACTGTTGCAAGTACCTTGATGTCCGCTTCCCGAATGGAGCCACACCAAAGCGGGGAAGAGGGGAAAGGAACGCTGTCCCTTGGCAGAGGGTGAGATAATTGGAGCAGAGAGTAGTGGCTGGGTGGTCCCTAGCTAGGCTTGCCAACTGTGCAGGATTGTCCAGGAATTGACGATTAATCTCCAGGAGTTAAACCCAAGAGAAAATCGATGGAGGCATTAAAAAGATTGTGGTTTTCTTAATTTTCTTTGAACACTTTTCTTTATTAGTCACAAAGGTATTGGACATGCGGGAAAAAAAGTGTTTGATTGACAGTCAAGAATCGTACAACGGGTAATGAAGAGTCCATTCGCTTTCCAATTGACTTGGAAGGGCAGGGCCACTGCGCGTGTGGACATGTTGGGTGACCAATGGTGGGAGCGGGGTGCTTGGAAGGAGGAGGTCATGTGATGACATCTCCAGGAATATGTCCAGCCAGAGTTGGTAACCTTAACCCTGGCATCTCCTGGTAGTTGTGCTGCATGTAACACCAACAGCGGCCTGGGCCAGGCTGATCCCACCACCACGCCCCCACCACCACCCCCCCGCCCAGCCCCCCGCCCAACACCCGTTCTCTCAGCTGCCAGATTAAGGCCAGGTAGCTGAAGAAAAAAATAGGGAGCGGACACAATGATGTTAACACAACTTACCCTGTTTAAGCGGTGGATGGTGAAACCAATCACCATCTGCTGTGATCCCTGTGGGCTCCACTGGTCACTGACATTCAGATTGGTGCTGGATACAACTTGCACTTAGTTCCTAGACTGACCCTAGAGAAGCGGCAACTGAAAAAGTGCATCTGCCAGAAAAGAGTGAAGTGTGGGAGAGATACACAATAGCATTGACACTTCCTGGAGTCTTTCGGATGAGACGTTAAAACGAGGCCCTATCTGCTCTCTCAGGTGGATGTAAAAGATCCCGTGGCACTATTTAGAAGAACAGGGGAGTTATCCCCGGTGTCCTGGCCAATATTTATCCCTCAATAAGCATCACTAAAACAAATTAGCTGGTCATTTATTTCATTGCTCTTTGTGGGACTTTGTTGTGTGCAAATTATTTCCTACATTACAACAATGGCTACACTTCATAAGTGCTTCATTGGCTGTGAAGTGTTTTGGGATGTCCTGAGGTCATAAAAGATGCAATATAAATGCAAGTGCTTTCTTTATAGGGATAAAAACTGAACAGTGCACAGACTGTGCAGGGGTTAAAGAGGTGTGAAGAACTGCCCGAAATAGGCGCCCCAATTAATATGTTATACATGGTGCCATTATAATTGATTCAAATGGTGATGATGTAAGCTCTTCACAAAAATAAATTAAATGTTTTTTATTATGAAGCACTGAAGAGCAACTTTTCCGCTAAGCTGCGCAGCTGTGCTGTCTGGAGATCCCACGCAGGCCGCTCACCAGCTTTACAATGGAAAAAATCGCACATGTGTGTAAACTTGAACGGGTTAATAAACTAAATAAACTAAAGGGCCTGCGCATCAAACAAAAAAGACAGAGGGCATTGTTGAAGAGGCCAATTTACAAACATTTAAACCCATTCTAAGTGTATTGCACTTGGCTGCTTGTAAATTTAAAGGGCTTTCACACACGTAACATGATTCCTGTAACCCATGGACAGCATTAGCATATAGCCGCGTAGAGGCTTTGAAGATCTGCTGAAATAAAAATGGAGCACCAGTAAACATAAAGGCTGCCTCCAAAGGCCGAAGGTGTCCTGCCAACTGCTCAGTGTTCAGTGTGCCCGTACAGGGCAATGTTCAGTGTGTCTGGACAGGGCAGTGTTCAGTGTGTCTGGACAGGGCAGTGTTCAGTGTGTCCGTATAGGGCAGTGTTCAGTGTGCCCGTACAGGGCAATGTTCAGTGTGTCCGTGCAGGGCAATGTTCAGTGTGTCCGTACAGGGCAATGTTCAGTGTGTCCGTACAGGGCAATGTTCAGTGTGTCTGTACAGGGCAGTGTTCAGTGTGTCCGTACAGGGCAGTGTTCAGTGTGTCCGTACAGGGCAATGTTCAGTGTGTCCGTACAGGGCAATGTTCAGTGTGTCCATACAGGGCAATGTTCAGTGTGTCCGTACAGGGCAGTGTTCAGTGTGTCCGTACAGGGCAATGTTCAGTGTGTCCGTACAGGGCAATGTTCAGTGTGTCCATACAGGGCAATGTTCAGTGTGCCCGTACAGGGCAATGTTCAGTGTGTCCGTGCAGGGCAATGTTCAGTGTGTCCGTACAGGGCAATGTTCAGTGTGTCCGTACAGGGCAGTGTTCAGTGTGTCTGTACAGGGCAGTGTTCAGTGTGTCCGTACAGGGCAATGTTCAGTGTGTCCGTACAGGGCAATGTTCAGTGTGTCCATACAGGGCAATGTTCAGTGTGTCCATACAGGGCAATGTTCAGTGTGCCCGTACAGGGCAGTGTTCAGTGTGTCCGTACAGGGCAATGTTCAGTTTGTCCATACAGGGCAGTGTTCAGTGTGTCCGTACAGGGCAACGTTCAGTGTGTCCGTACAGGGCAGTGTTCAGTGTATCCGTACAGGGCAGTTCAGTGTGTCCGTACAGGGCAATGTTCAGTGTGTCCGTACAGGGCAATGTTCAGTGTGTCCCTACAATTCAATGTTCAGTGTGTCCCTACAGTTCAATGTTCAGTGTGTCCATACAGGGCAGTGTTCAGTGTGTCTGTACAGGGCAATGTTCAGTGTGTTCGTACAGGGCAATGTTCAGTGTGTCCGTACAGGGCAGTGTTCAGTGTGACCGTACAGGGCAATGTTCAGTGTGTCCGTACAGGGCAACGTTCAGTGTGTCCGTACAGGGCAATGTTCAGTGTGTCCGTACAGGGCAATGTTCAGTGTGTCCGTACAGGGCAATGTTCAGTGTGTCCGTACAGGGCAGTGTTCAGTGTGTCCGTACAGGGCAGTGTTCAGTGTGTCCGTACAGGGCAGTGTTCAGTGTGTCCGTACAGGGCAATGTTCAGTGTGTCCGTACAGGGCAATGTTCAGTGTGTCCATACAGGGCAATGTTCAGTGTGTCCGTACAGGGCAGTGTTCAGTGTGTCCGTACAGGGCAATGTTCAGTGTGTCCGTACAGGGCAACGTTCAGTGTGCCCGTACAGTGCAGTGTTCAGTGTGTCCGTACAGGGCAATGTTCAGTTTGTCCGTACAGGGCAACGTTCAGTGTGTCCGTACAGGGCAGTGTTCAGTGTGTCCGTACAGGGCAACGTTCAGTGTGTCCGTACAGGGCAGTGTTCAGTGCGTCCATACAGGGCAGTGTTCAGTGTATCCGTACAGGGCAGTGTTCAGTGTGTCCGTACAGGGCAATGTTCAGTGTGTCCGTACAGGGCAACGTTCAGTGTGTCCGTACAGGGCAATGTTCAGTGTGTCCGTACAGGGCAATGTTCAGTGTGTCCGTACAGGGCAATGTTCAGTGTGTCCGTACAGGGCAGTGTTCAGTGTGTCCGTACAGGGCAATGTTCAGTGTGTCCATACAGGGCAATGTTCAGTGTGTCCGTACAGGGCAGTGTTCAGTGTGTCCGTACAGGGCAGTGTTCAGTGCGTCCATACAGGGCAGTGTTCAGTGTATCCGTACAGGGCAGTGTTCAGTGTGTCCGTACAGGGCAATGTTCAGTGTGTCCGTACAGGGCAATGTTCAGTGTGTCCGTACAGGGCAATGTTCAGTGTGTCCGTACAGGGCAGTGTTCAGTGTGTCCGTACAGGGCAATGTTCAGTGTGTCCATACAGGGCAATGTTCAGTGTGTCCGTACAGGGCAGTGTTCAGTGTGTCCGTACAGGGCAGTGTTCAGTGTATCCGTACAGGGCAGTGTTCAGTGTGTCCGTACAGGGCAGTGTTCAGTGTGTCCGTACAGGGCAGTGTTCAGTGTGTCCGTACAGGGCAGTGTTCAGTGTGTCCGTACAGGGCAACATTCAGTGTGTCCGTACAGGGCAACGTTCAGTGTGTCCGTACAGGGCAACGTTCAGTGTGTCCGTACAGGGCAATGTTCAGTGTGTCCGTACAGGGCAATGTTCAGTGTGTCCGTACAGGGCAGTGTTCAGTGTGTCCATACAGGGCAATGTTCAGTGTGCCCGTACAGGGCAGTGTTCGGTGTGTCCGTACAGGGCAGTGTTCAGTGTGTCCATACAGGGCAATGTTCAGTGTGTCCATACAGGGAAATGTTCAGTGTGCCCGTACAGGGCAATGTTCAGTGTGTCCGTACAGGGCAGAGTTCAGTGTGTCCATACAGGGCAGTGTTCAGTTTGTACGTACAGGACAGTGGTTCAACACGTGTGGTGTCAATGGAACTTTCCAGCTCTTGAAGAAGGTCCAGGATCCAGGACTGGAGTCATGAACCTCGAACTCTCCATCAACTCGCATACTACGTGAGTATGCGATAAGGGAATCATACAGTAAGTACAGCACCCCGTGAACATTGCAACATTGCACTGAAAGCAGCCGTGTAACCTAAGTGAGGTGGTAACGGCCGTGGCTGAGTTGGTTGAATTCTTGCAATATATATCCCTCAATCAACATAACAAAAACAGATTATCTGGTCATTATCACAGTGCTGTTTGTGGGAACTTGCTGTGCGTAAATTGGCTGCCACGTTTCCCACATGACAACAGTGGCTACACTGCAAAAGTATGTTGGCTGTAAAGCACTTTGGGACATCCTGAGGTTGTGAAAGGTACTGTAAAAATGCATTATTATGCATACTACATGAGTATGCGATAAGGGAATCATACAGTAAGTACAGCACATGGAACATCAGCAGCTAATCGTGCCAGCCATTAGGGCCACAATTCTGCTTTGGCTCTGGGGCAGCATTCTCCATATAGCCCGGTACTGTGGTGCTCACATGGTTAATCAATAACCCTCCCCGACATCAGGGAGAACACACTACAACAACAGCAACAACATACAACCTTTAACGTAGTACCAACGTCTCGAGGTGCAACACAGGAAGGTAATCAGATTTGACACTGCGCCGCGTAAAGAGATATTAGGACAGGTGACCAATTGTTTGGTCAAAGAGGTAGGTTTTAAGGAGCGACTTAAAGAAGGAGAGAGGGAGGAAGAAAAGCAGAGAGGTTTAGAGAGGGAACTGCATGGCTTAGGGACCAGGCAGCTGAAGGCACGGCCACCAATGGTGCAGTGCTGAAAATTAGGGATGCTCAGGAGGCCAGAATTGGAGAAGTGCTGAGGTCTTGGAGAGTTTTAGGGTTGGCGGGTGGTTACAGAGATCGGGCGGGATGAGGCCATGGAGGCATTTGAACACAAGGATGAGAATTTTAAAATCGATGTAATTTCCTGACAGCGTGGCAGCACGGGTGTGGATTTCTGGCCCATTCCTGGGGAACGATGCTCCCCATGGTGGCACTAAGTGGTGAAACTGCCCCAGCTGACTGAATGGGGGAGTCATGACTCTGACTCCCACTCGCCACTGGTCTCTGACTCCACCCCTGCAGCTTCAACTGGCCAAATTCAGGCAGTGGGCAGCTGCACCATACAGCGAAACAACTCCTACTTCATCGTCCCAACTGCTCTGCATCTTCACCTTCCTCGCCCACACAAATCTTCACCCTCCTCACCCACACAAATCTTCACCTTCCTCGCCCACACAAATCTTCACCCTCCTCGCCCACACTAATCTTCACCCTCCTCGCCCACACTAATCTTCACCCTCCTCGCCCACACTAATCTTCACCCTCCTCGCCCACACTAATCTTCACCCTCCTTGCCCACACTAATCTTCACCCTCCTCGCCCACACTAATCTTCACCCTCCTCGCCCACACTAATCTCCCTACATCTCCCCATCAGCACTGACCCTTTGCTTAGGATGCCAATGACTCTCATTCTGCATGCGTGAGTCTATAGAGCAAATGGGATATTTGATCGTGGGGGGCACCACAGCCGTAACTATTCCCTTAGCGCTGCTTCACTTCAGTGCTTTTTACACAGTGCGCTTTCTTGTGAAAATCACAGAAAATAAATTCCTTTTGTCTCTCCCGCTGTTGGCCGCCGACGTCAGCAATTGCAGAATAAACCAGCGTCACACTCCGATGAACACGATCTGTATTAATGTTTTTTTTTTTAAACAGCAGCTGTTTCATTTCAGGACTCCTGTCCCCTGGATGCGTCCCTTTCAGATTCAGGCAGTAAAATCCACTGACTCTTCTCCCCCGGGGCTATCTGCGAAAAGCTTGCAGTATCAGGACCGCAGCGAGCAGGCATGCACACAGAAAAAACAAAACTGAAAGAAAGACTTGCATTTACATAGCGCCTTTCATGACCACAGGATGTCCCAAAATGCTTTACAGCCAATTAAGTACTTTTGCAGTGTAGTCGCTGTTGTAATGTAGGAAATGCGGCAGCCAACTTGCGCACAGCAAACTCCCACAAACAGCAATGTGATAAGGACCAGATAATCTGTTTTTGTTATGCAGGTTAAAGGATAAATATTGGCTAGGACACAGGGATATCTCCCCTCCTCTTCAAAATAGTGTTATGGGATCTTTTATGTTCATCTGAGAGGGCAGATGGGGCTTCGGTTTAATGTCTCATCCAAACGATGGTACCTCCGACAGTTAAGTGCTCCATCAGTACTCTATTGGAGTGTCAGCCTAGATTTGTGTGCTCAAGTCTGTGGAGTAGGACTTGAATCCACAACTTTCTGACTCAGAGGCAAGAGTGCTACCCACTGAGCCACTGCAGATCTATTAAGGACAGGTTAAGGACACCCCATAAGCTCTGTTAAGTGAATTGCCTAGTGTCAGAGCTTTTCTGGCCCAGGACCAGTCCCTGGGTTTGTGCTCAGTCAGCCCAGTTTCAGCAGCACTCGGGGAAGTGCATTTAGCTTCGCTTCCCTTTGCTTCAGGGAGGGGGAAAAATCCAGCCTGGATTCCCATTCCTGATCATTATCCAGTGACTCCTGTTGGAAAACCGCTCGCATGCACGTCACACACAACGAATGATTGCAGGAGATTCGGAAGACTGTTGTAAAACTGCATTTCAACACGAGTCAGGGTGATCTGGAGAGGGTGAAGAAAACTGGGGGTGGGGAGGAGTAACTGTGAGGAACAGGGTGAAGGGAAACACAGCTGACTGCCAACAAAGGGGTGCCTCAAACAATCGGCAGCACGCTCGAGTGTCAACAGTCAAACCTCCATTCAGCCGACGTCAGCAGGGGTTGGGTTTTTGATGGGGCTCCACTGCTGGAGAGTCAACATGTCAGTTCAGTGCGTCAATGTTAAGAGCGTAGGCACATACAGCACGGTACTGATAGAAGACCATTGCAGGTAGGTCCCCCTGTGACAGGGACTGTGGTTCTCATATTGGACTGTTCAGCCACCTAAGGACTCATTTTTAGAGTGGAAGCAAGTCTTCCTCGATTCCGAGGGACTGCCTATGATGACTGCAGGTAGGGTCGCCAACCCTCCAGGATTGTCCTTGAGCCTCCAGGAATTAAAGATTGCAAGCAATTCTGGGAGAAAAATCATAGGCTTCATTAAGAAAAACTGTGATTACATTTCTGTGAACACTTTCATTTATTAGTTAGAAAAGCACTGGAGATGGGGGGGGCGGTGGGGGGGGGGGGAATTGGCTGTTTAACTGGGTGGGAGGTTTGGGGGGGTGGAGGTTGGAGACAGGTGATGAACCCTCCAGAAATACATCCAATCAGAGCTGGCAACCATCACTGTGGGTCGCCTGGCCTGTCCTAGGGGTGAGCACGCCATCAGCAGCGACTGAGTCAGTGTCGAGCTCCCTGGCCCTCCTGATGCATGCCACTGTGGTTTGATGTGGTGTTGCCAGGCCTAGCGGCTGAACCAGTCTCCAACAGGCCTACACAGACACCGAGGACGACTTGGCAATATAAACGGGTGAGCTCGGTCAATGCAGTTCACTTGCTCCAGAATGGGGCAAACAAAAGCAAACTGCAAAGCACCTTGAGTCTCGCTGACCCTTTAAGGGGCGAGTAATGTATTTGCTTCATGAGTTCTTTGCTTAAGAATTCATAGCAACACATTGCTATTGAGAACTGGTTTATTAACAAAGGTTCAACAATCACACTACACATTACCAGTTCATCCACTAGGCTCACAACTGCATACCTCATCGTTGATGACCTAGACCCAACTGACTGGGGTTTATTGAGTCTTGTGAACATCACGTGACTGGCTAAGCCACTCACAATGCAATAGCTCTACAACTATTTTTAGTAAAACTATAAATCAAGTGCCCCCTTAAAAGGGGCCACTAAAACTGACAAATTCAAAAATTAAACTTTGGACGTTAAACAATAAACGGTCAAATTAAAATTTGGGTGCTGGGGGTGATGATGTACTCCAGTTTCTCTGGTGCCCACCTCTCATGGAAGACCGCGAGCGTACTGGTGGACACCGTGTTCTCCATCTTGAGAGACACCCTGTCTCGGATGTATCTACAGAAGAGAGTCAGGCAGTCGGGCTGAATGACCCCCACGACTGCCCGCTGCCTAGACCGGTTAATGGCCATCTTGCAACAGCTCTACAACTCTTTTGATTGGTGACAAAATTAAACAATTAAATCAAGTGCCCTCTGATCTGGGGGACACTCCAAACAGTTTCCAAGTGCCTTTTTGTTTTCGTGTTTTTTTGCTTTTTTTTGGGACTAAAATCATAAATTATACAAGTGCCTCCTATAAAAGGGGAGGGGGACACTAAAACCAGCAATAAAACAAATTAAACTTTAAAACATATAAAATCAAATTAAAATTTGGTTGCCGGGGGTGATGATGCACTCCAGTCCCTCCGGCGCCCACCTCTCGCGGAAGGCCGCGAGCGTACCGGTGGACACCGTGTTCTCCATCTCCAGAGACACCCTGGCTCGGACATATCTGCGGAAGAGAGGCAGGCAGTCGGGCTGAACGACCCCCTCGACCGCCCGCTGCCTGGACCGGTTAATGGCCATCTTGCAACAGCTCTACAAATCTGTGATCATGCTCACAGGTGCATAGATTACAGAGAGCTCCTTTAATCTTCTGGCTTTTGACAACTTTTGAAAATATTGCATGGTAAATATTTCAGCAACTACTGAACTCAGCCTGGTTTGAGGGGAAGGGGAAAGGAACTTTAAGAACTACTTCAAGGACCAGAGGGTGCCCAGTAACTGCTGGTCAGAATGGCAGGGTTCCCAACTCTGATTGGACATATTTTGGGAGATTTCACCACATGACTTCCAACCCACCACCCCCCCCCCTCCCGGGCCTCGCTCCCACCATTGGTCACCCGACATGTCCATTCTTGCGCCCCCCCCCCACACCCGCCTTCCCATGCCAATTGGAAAGCAGACAAACTCTTTTATCTGATTGGATGATTCATGTCTGTCAAACAGCCATTTCCTCCCATCTGCAACATTTATATAACTAATAAATAAAAGCCTTCAAACAAAATGAAAAAAAAACCCACACAATGTATTTAATGCCCTTGCGCTACTTCTCCAGGATTGCTCGCAGGAGTGTCCTGCAGATTAATCTTCAACTCCTGGAGACTCCAAGTTAGTTACATATTAAAAATCTGCTTTGTTAGTAATCCATTGATTCGACAAGGCCTCAGATCCTTCAAAGACAGCTATCAGAACCAGCAACAATGCAGATTCATCTCAATGATGTAAAGATAAAATATTTCACAGTCTTAAAGGACCAACTTCTCTCCGAAGGTTCGGCCAGAAATGGCCGAGGTAGACTTGGTTTTCGAATGGGTTGCCAGCAATTTCTAAAAATGTAAACTGGAGAGCACAAAACTGGACATCAAATCCTTAGTCCAAAAACTGGGAACTGAAAAAGGAGAAACCAAAAAAAGACACCAAAAAAGGACAATAAAAATCCACACCAACATACTGAACGCCAAAAATGGGTCATTGAAAGAAACAGAATATAAAATCCCAGTATCAAAAATGGAACACCAAGGGCCTTGATTTTTAATGTAGGATCCTATTTCCCTTCCTACCCACCGCTCCCCTCCACACTCCACCCCCACCCCGCAACTAGCCATTTAATTTTGTATCTCAAAATATCCCAGACTCTATCCCACCCTTTTTCCCCCCGACTCAGCCCAATTTATTGGTTTCGGACCTGGGAAGGTGATGACTCAAAGTCTCCTCTTCCAAAGAGACAACCAAATACAAGCCACGCACAAAAGTCCACTTCCTGTTGAACTTGTTGCTGAATCAGGGGAATCACTCAGAGTAGTGCTCTGGCCGGTCTGGGCAATGCTGCTGGGCTCTGCTATGTAACAGGGAGACGTGGTTGATATTGAGTGAATGGCCTCAGAATGTGCCTGAGGAAAAGAGTATTCGACGACCAGGCGCTCAAATCTACCACCAAGCTCATGGTCTACAGGGATGTAGTAATACCTGCCCTCCTGTATGGTTCAGAGACATGGACCATGTACAGAAGACACCTCAAGTCGCTGGAGATATATCACCAACGATGTCTCTGTAAGATCCTGCAAATCCCCTGGGAGGATAGGCGCACCAACATCAGTTTCCTCATCCGGGCTAACATCTCCAGCATTGAAGCACTGACCACACTCGATCAGCTTCGCTGGGCAGGCCACATAGTTCGCATGCCAGACACGAGACTCTCTAAACAAATGCTCTATGTGGAGCTCCTTCACGACAAACGAGCCAAAGGTGGGCAGCGGAAATGTTACAAGGACACCCTCAAAGCGTCCCTGATAAAGTGTGACATCACCACTGACACCTGTGAGTCCTTAGCCGAAGACCGCCCTAGGTGGAGAAAGTGCATCCGGGAGGGCGTTGAGCTCTTTGAACCTCAACGTCGAGAGCATGAAGAGGTCAAGCGCAGGCAGCGGAAAGAGTGTGCGGCAAACCAGTTCCACACACCCCTTCCCTTGGCGAATATCTGTCCCACCTGTGACAGAGACTGTGGCTCTCGTATTGGACAGTTCAGCCACCAAAGAACTCACTTTAGGAGTGGAAGCAAGTCTTCCTTGATTCCGAGGGACTGCCTATGATGATGATGATGATGATGATGATGAGTGAAAGGATGAGAGGATTGGCTTCTGGCATTCACAGGGACCGTTGGCCTTAACCTTACAGCAGACCTTTTACACCCACCTTTTACTGGGTCAGTGATGCCATCAGTTTGTTGAATGTTGGGTCATTGAAACTAAGGAGTGCGGTCAATATAAGGAGAATCATGTGGCTACCCAGTGCAATACACTTCAATGTTGTAAATTTGCCCAGAATCTCTCTTGGGCAAAGAGCAGCAAGCACCCAAGGACTGAAGGGGAAAAACTGGAGGAGGGGCGAGAAGGGAGAAATATGTTCTCATTTTCTAATGGACAAGGAGAGTGACGCAATGTCTCTCACAGGCCTTGTAAGTTAGTCATAATCCATTTCCATTAATCGCTAGGACAGTTAGGGCCCTAGTTACAGGTGGCTGTGCAATGACTTAATCACTAATTGTTCATTTGTAGATCTGTGCCATATATTAACCCTGCAATGCATAGCAGATGGATACTAAAATGCTTCAAGCCCTCATATGGTTCATTCACCCTCAAGGCAACACAGATGAACTAGCCTATGGGAAATGCTGCTGATGTGTTATAAGCACATGCTGCCTCCTAATTAACTGTAGCAGGGCTTTGAAACTGTAAGTTAATTGATACAGCTCAATTTTCTTGAGTGGGGAAAACTTCCTCCCATTCCACCTTCCTTACTAACCTGAATATTGATTAAAGTAATTAACGGCCATATTTTCTTATACCACACACAGGAAGGTGTTTGGCAGCTGGCAACAATATGGCCTCCGGAAAGGCCCAGACAATTTTTCGTGTGTTTCAAAGTGAGAAAATTGCTTGCAGATAAATGAGTTTGGTCCTCCCTGGGGTTCGAGAGGGGAAGGGGCCTAGCAGCCTCTTAAGTCATAAAAAACTTAAGAACATAAGAAATAGGAGCAGGAGTCGGCCATATGGTCCCACAAGTCTGCTCTGCCAGTCAATAAAATCATGGCTGATCTAATCATGGACTCAGCTCCACTTCCCTGCCCGCTCTCCATAACCCTTTACTCTCTTATCGCTCAAAAATCTGCCTATCTCCGCCTTAAATATATTCAATGACCCAGCCTCCACAGCTCTCTGGGGGAAAGAATTCCATAGATTTACAACCCTCTGAGAGAAGAAATTTCTCCTCATCTCAGTTTTAAATGGACGGCCCCTTATTTTAAGAGTATGTCCCCTAGTTTTCGTTTCCCCAATGAGTGGAAATATCCTCTCTGCATCCACCTTGTCGAACCCCCTCATTATCTTCTAAGTTTCAATAAGATCACCTCTCATTCTTCTGAACTCCAATGAGTATAGGCCCAATCTACTTAACATATCCTCACGTCAACCCCCTCATCTCCAGAATCAGCCTAGTGAACCTTCTCTGAACAGCCTCCAATGCAAGTATATCCTTCCTTAAATACGGAGACCAAAACTGTACGCAGTTCTCCAGCTGTGGCCTCACCAATACCCTGTACAGTTGTAGCAGGACTTCTCTGCTTTTATACTCCACCCCCCTTGCAATAAAGGCCAACATTCCATTTGCCTTCCTGATCACTTGCTGTACTTGCATACTAACTTTTTGTGTTTCATACACAAGGACTCCCAGGTCTGACTTAACAAAGAAATCTTGCATTTGGATCAATTGTAGATGGGCCGAAGCAGCCACTTTGCAAAGCACCTTGCGACTGTCCAGTTATTCATTCAATAAAAGCGGTTCATTAGACTGCGCCAGTGGCTCAATGTTTAAGGACAATGCCCCGGGTTGTATTCAGCTATACAGATCAGGGAGGTGCTAGATCCCATGTCAGCCATGTCTCAGTGGGTAGCCCTCTCTCGTCTGAGTCAGCAGGTCATGGGTTCAAGTCCAACTCCAGAGACTTGGGCACATAATCTTGGCTGACACTCCAGTGCAGTACTGAGGAAGTGCTGCACATGTCAAAGGTGCTGCCTTTCGGATAAGATGTTAAACCGAGGCTCCGTCTGCCCTCTCAGGTGGATGTAAAAGATCCCATGGCACTATTTCGAAGAAGAGCAGGGGAGTTATACCCAGTGTCCAGCCAATATTTATCCGTCAACCAACATCACTAAAACAGATTATCTGGTAATGTATTTCATCGCTGTTTATGGGACCTTGCTATGCAGAATTGGCAGCCACGTTTCCCAACATTATAACAGTGACTACACTTCAAAAGTACTTCATTGGTTGTGAAGTGCGGAGGGGAAATATCATCCCACATCCATACTTTCTAGCAGGGGCCACTGGATAGTGATAAGAACAAGAAAGGGTTTGCTTTTATGTATTGCTTTATCACATCTCGCAGAAACGTCCTAAAGCACCGTTCAAACAATGAGCCATTGGGAGAGCAGTGATTGCTGTTCTGTGGGGAAAGCAGAAACCCAGTCACATTTTGCCCCTCCCTAACCCAAGAACTTTCAGGCTGGTTGTCGTGTCCCTGTTGCCACCCTGGCTAACCCAATCCAAAACCTTCCTGAACTATGTGGCTCTGTACCATATTGGGCGGTGGTTTATCCGCTGAACCACAGGGGGAAGCTTGCAAATTGTATTTTTAACACACGGGGCACCTATAAGTGCCTATAAAGTCAACCCCACAGTATTGTTACAAGTGAAGCATTTGACAAAGAATGATTTAGATTGGGTCACAAATCACAACTCTGAATTTTAGATGCATTGGGTAATGAGGCTTAGAAGCTTTGAGAACCTACATAGCCCTACAGCTCAAATCTCAAACTACTTGTTTCACCCACAGGCCGACATAATTTTGATACATTTGACTTAAGTTCAATGGGGTCTGGAAAAGGACTCGCTATCACCAGCTCTGTTCTTACAGTGTGTGTACAATGGGCTTCTAGCAGGGGCCACTAGATAGTGATAAGAACAAGGAAAGGTTTGCTTTTATGTAGTGCTTTATCACATCTCAACTGACAAAGAGCACCTTCCAATGTACTCAAGGCCTACCAGCTTCCCCACATTTAGTCAGTCACACCCCTCTCCTGCCTTGGGATCAGACCGGACTGTGATCCCCAGTATTGCGCTTTGCGGAGCACCTCCGTTCAGTCTGTAAGCGTGACCAGGAGCTTCCGGTCGCCTGTCACCTTAATTCTCCACTCACTCCCTCTCTGACCTCTCTGTCCTCGGCCTCTTACATTGTTCCAGCGAAGCTCATTGTAAGCTCGAGGAACAGTACCCCATCTCTTGATTAGGCACTTTACAGCCTTCTGGCCTCAACATCGAGTTCAACAATTTCAGACCATAATCTCTGCTATGTTATCAGATGCCATCTGTTGATGATTCTGCCATTCCCATTTACACCGCCTCTAGACACATCTTTTCTTTCATTATTTATCCCATTACCATCTCATTTTGCTTTGTACAATCATACCTTTTGTCATTTAATCTCTCCAGCCTTCCACACTATCACAGACCTTCCCTTTTGCTCTTTCTTCCCCTCCCTGCTTTCGCTGCCCCTGCACTTGCTTAAAACCTCTTACATCTCTAACTATTTCCAGTTCTGATGAAAGGTCATCTTTCCGCAGAAGCTGCCTGACTTGCTGAGTATTTCCAGCAATATCTGTTTTTATTATACAAGAGAAAGAACTTGCTTCAGTTTAGCACCTTCTAACACCCTCAGAACATCCCAGAATGCTTCACGTTTTTGAACTTTCCTTACCTGTGCGGATCGTGACCCCGTTGCTGTTTCCATCCCGCTCCAGAAAAGGACTGTGCGTCAGTGGGACCTATTAAGGCCGCCCTGTGCGTTACCCGCTCAATTAAATGGTGCAGATCTGATGACGTCATTGATGGCGTGTTTTCAGCCGGGGTGTTTAAAGGAGCTGTGACCACATTGCATTTGAAGTTTCATCTAGGATAGTGCAGTCAGCGCACTACAGCATTGAAGTGCTGCAAACACTTTGTAAACGACTGCACAGAGGCTGAGGGCTGCACCCAGGTTCTCCGATGATTCCCTCCATATGCTTGTGGAGGGCGTCAGAGCACGCAGGGAGGTCCTCTTCCCTTCTGATGGGCGGAAGAGACCGCCCCAGGAGACAAAAAGAGTCTGGTTGGAGATTGCAGAGGAGGTGAACAGCAGGGATGTGGTCAGGAGGACCTGGGTACCGGAAACGTTTCAATGATCATTGTAGGTATGCTTTATGGTGTTGGTGTGGGGTGGTGCCAGCCTGTTGCATCATGTGGTAGCCACATAAGTGTACTGCCTAAAGTTATGTATATCTGGCTATGATGAGGCCCATCCCTGGGTTCCCGGGTTGCAATGCTCTTGGGTGCTGGTGGAATCTGGCCCATACGTTCCTGCAGCTCCTGATCCTCCTCCTACTCCTGATGCTCCTCCTCCGCTGAAGAGGCTGTGCACTCAGTGCCTTGCTCCTCATCGAGCGCTAATCCTCACTGCTGCACTATGTTGTGCAGGGCGCAGCAGACCATGACGATTCTGGAGACCCTGGTTGCTGCGTACTGAAGGGCTCCTCGAGAGCTGTTAAGGCACCTGAAGCCCATTTTGAGCATGCCTATTGCCTGCTCTATGACATATCTGGTAAAAATGTGGCTTTCATTATATCTCTCCTGGGCCTCAGTACTTGACCACCTCAAAGGTGTCATGAGCCACATCTCCAGTGGAGTGCTCTTGTCTCCAAACAGCCAGCGGAAAGTCTGTTTGGAGAAGCGAAGAGCTGAGGGAGAGTGAACTGGCGAAGGACGAAAGAGTCATGGCAGCTGTCAGGGAATCTGGCACACACACACATGATGATCTTCCTATGGTTGCAGACAAGCTGCACATTGAGGGAATGGAAGGCTGCTAGGTTATGATGGGGTGCCCTGATGGCCACATATGTGCAATCGATGATGCCCTGCACCCATGGTGTACAGCCATCCTGTATGGCTCAGAAACATGGACCATGCACAGCAGACGCCTCAAATCGCTGGAGAAATACCACCAACGATGTCTCCGCAAGATCCTACAAATCCCCTGGGAGCACAACGTTAGCATCCTCAACCAGGCCAACATCCCCAGCATTGAAGCACTGACCACACTTGATCAGCTCCGCTGGGCAGGCCACGTAGTTCGCATGCCAGACACGAGACTCCCAAAGCAAGCGCTCTACTCGGAACTCCTTCACGGCAAACGAGCCAAAGGTGGGCAGCGGAAACGTTATAAGAACACCCTCAAAGCCTCCCTGATAAAGTGCGACATCCCCACTGACACCTGGAAGTCCCTGGCCAAAGACTGCCCTAAGTGGAGGAAGTGCATCTGGGAGGGCGCTGAACTCCTCGAGTCTCGTCATCGAGAGCATGCAGAAATCAAGCGTAGGCAGCGGAAAGAGCATGCGGCAAACCAGTTCCACCCACCCCTTCCCTCTACGACTATTTGTCCCACCTGTGACAGAGACTGTGGTTCTCGTATTGGACTGTTCAGCCACCTAAGAACTCATGTTAAGAGTGGAAGCAAGTCTTCTGCGATTCCGAGGGACTGCCTATGATGATGATGATGATGCACCTGTGGGAACCAGCCAAACTGGCAAAGCTGAGCGCCTGTTCAGTAACACTGGCTTCATCAGTAGCAAAGCTGATATATAATTGGCTGACTTGACAAACAGGGCGTCGGTGACCTGAGTGATGCATCTGTGGGTGGCCAACTGTGAGATGTCGCAAATGTCTGCTGCAGATCCCTGGAAGGAGCCTGAAGCAAAGAAGCTGAGCATGCTGGTGACTCTGACAGCTACTGGTAAGGCATGTTCACTAGGTCCTCAGGGCTGCAGGTCTTGCTCCAACAAGATACAAATGTCTGCGATGACTGGGCTCGATGGCACCACGGGTGGCTCAGCTGCACAGAGAGGGAGGAAGAAGAATGGAAGAGCTATAGTGGCGGGGGATTCAATAGTCAGGGGAGCAGACAGGCGTTTCTGCGGCCGCAGACGTGACTCTAGGATGGTATGTTGTCTCCCTGGTGCCAGGGTCAAGGATGTCACTGAACGGCTGCAGTGCATTCTGGGGGGAGAGGATGAACAGCCAGAGGTCGTGGTCCACATCGGTACCAATAACATAGGTAGGAAGAGAGATGAGGTCCTGCAGGCAGAGTGTAGGGAGCTAGGAGAGAGGTTAAAAAGCAGGACCTCAAAGGTCTCCGGATTACTCCCAGTGCCACGAGCTAGTGAGTGCAGAAATAGGAGGATAGAGCAGATGAATACATGGCTGGAGAGATGGTGCAGGCGGGAGGGGTTTAGTTTCCTGAGGCATTGGGGTTGCTTCTGGTGGAGGTGGGACCTGTACAAGCCAGACGGGTTGCACCTCAACAGAGCTGGGACCAAGATTCTCGTGGGATTTGCTAGTGCTGTTGGGGATGGCTTAAACTAGCTTGGCAGGGGGATGGGAACCTGAAAATAGATTCAGTGGGGAGGGGAGTAAAGCTGGAATTAGAAAGCAAAAATAAAGAAAGTGAGTTTGAAGGAGAGAAGAAACAATCAGGAAAAAAAGGTAAAAAAACAAATGTAAAGGCACTTTGTCAAAATGCACGTAGCATTTGTAACTAAATAGATGAGTTGACGGCACAAATTGAGACAAATGGGAAGATCTGATAAACCATTACACAGACATGGTTGCAAGGTAGCCAGGACTGGGAATTAAATATTCAGGGGTATTTGATAATCCGGAAGGACAGACAGAAAGGGAAAGGAGGTGGGGTAGCTCTATTGAAAAAGGATGGAATCACTGCAATAGTGAGAAACGATATTGGCTCAAATGATCAGGATGTTGAAACAGTTTGGGTGTAGATAAGGAATAATAAGGGGAAAATGTCACTGGTGGGCGTAGTCTATAGGCCCACTAACAGTAGCAACTCTGTTGGTCGGAGCATAAACCAGGAAATAGTGGGGGCTTGTAAAAAGGAAACAGCAATAATCATGGGTGATTTTAACCTCCATATTGATTGGACAAATCAAATTGGTCAGGGTAGCCTTGAGGAGGAGTTCATGGAGTGCATAAGGGACAGGTTCCTTGAGCAGTATGTAACGGAACCAACCAGGGGGCAGGCTATATTAGATCTGGTCCTGTGTAATGAAACAGGATTAATAAACAATCTCCTCGTAAAGGATCCCCTTGGAATGAGTGATCATAGCATGATTGAATTTCAAATTCAGATGGAGGGGGAGAAAGTTGGATCTTTAATCAGCGTACTAAGCTTAAATAAAGAAGACTATGAAGGTATGAGGGCAGAGTTGGCTAAAGTGGACTGGGAAAATAGATTAAAGTGTAGGACGGTTAATGATCAGTGGTGTATATTTAAGGAGATATTTCACAACTCTCAAGAAAAATATATACCAGTGAGGAGGAAAAGATGTAAGAGAAAAGATAGCCATCTGTGGCTAACTAAAGAAATAAAGGACGGTATCCAATTAAAAACAAGGACATACAATGTGGCCAAAACTAATGGGAGGACAGAAGATTGGGAAGTTTTTAAAAGCCAGCAAAGGATGACTAAAAAAATGATTAAGAAAGGAAAGATAGACTATGAAAGTAACTAACATGAAATATAAAAACAGATAGCAAGAGTTTCTATAGGTATATGGAAAAGAGTGGCTAAAGTAAATGTTGGTCCTTAGAGGACAAGACCAGTGAATTAGTAATGGGGAACATGGAGATGGCAGAAACTCTGAACAAATATTTTGTATCAGACTTTACAGCAGAGGACACTAACAATATTCCAACAGTGGATAGCCCAGTGGCTATGGGGTGGGGGGGAGACTAACGGCAGATAAATCCCTTAGATCTGATGGCTTGCACAAGTACCCCCAGGTCCCGCTGAGGGTCCCTGATGGGTCTTAAGAGAAGTAGCGGCTGGGATTGTGGATGCATTGATTGTAATTTACTAAAATTCCCTGGATTCTGGGGAGGTCCCAGCAGATTGGAAAACTTCAAATGTTACGCCCCTATTTAAAAAAGGAGGCAGACAAAAAGCAATAAACTATAGACCAGTTAGCCTAACATCTGTGGTTGGGAAAATGTTGGAGTCCATTATTAAAGAAGCAGTAGCAGGACGTTTGTTAAAGCAAAATTCGGTCAGGCAGAGTTAGCATGGATTTATGAAGGGGAAGTCATGTTTGTCATATTTGCTGGAATTCTTTGAGAATTAACGAACAGGGTGGATAAGGGGGAACAAGTGGATGTGGTGTATTTGGACGTCCAGAAGGCATTTGACAAGGTGCCATGTAAAAGATTACTGCACAAGATAAAAGTTCATGGGGTTGGTGGTAATATATTAGCATGGATAGAGGATTGGCTAACTAACAGAAAACAGAGAGCTGGGATAAATGGTTCATTCTCGGGTTGGCAATCAGTAACTAGTGTGGTGCCGCAGGCATCAGTGCTGGGACCCCAACTATTTACAATCTATATTAACGACTTGGAAGAAGGGACCGAGTACAACATAGCCAAGTTTGCTGACGATACAAAGATGGGAGGAAAACAATGTGTGAGGAGGACACAATCTGCAAAAGGACATAGACAGGCCATGTTAGTGGGCAAAAATTTGGCAGATGGAGTACAATGTTAAAAAGTGTGAGGTCATGCACTTTGGCAGAAAAAAATCAAAGAGAAAGTTATTATTTAAATGGAGAAAGATTGCAAAGTGCTGCAATACACCGGGACCTGGGGGTACTTGTGCATGAAACAAAAAAGGTTAGTATGCAGGTACAGCAAGTGATCAGGAAGGCCAGTGGTATCTTGGCATTCATTGCAAAGGGGATGGAGTATAAAAGCTGGGGAGCCTTGCTACAGTTATACAGGGTATTGGTGAGGCCACACCTGGAATATTGCGTGCAGTTTTGGTTTCCATATTTACAAAAGGATATACTTGCTTTGGGGGCAGTTCAAAGAAGGTTCACTAGGTTGATTTCGGAGATGAGGGGGCTGACATATGAGGAAAGGTTGAGTAGGTTGGGCCTCTACTCATTGGAATTCAGAAGAATGAGAGGTGATCTTATCGAAACGTATAAAACTATGAGGGGGCTTGACAAGATGGATGCAGAGAGGATGTTTCCACTGGTAGGGAAGACTAGAACTAGAGGGCATAATCTTAGAATAAGGGGCCACCCATTTAAAACAGAGATGAGGAGAAATTTCTTCTCTCAGAGGGTTTTAAATCTGTGGAATTTGCTGCCTCACGAGAGCTGTGGAAGCTGGGACGCTGAATAAATTTAAGACAGAAATAGACAGTTTCTTCGGGGTTATGGGAGCAGGCAGGGAAGTGGACCTGTGTCCATGATCGGATCAGCCATGATAGTATTAAAAGACGGTGCAGGCTCGAGGGGCCGTACGGCCTACTCCTGTTCCTATTTCTTATGTTCTTATGTTTCTTATGATAGCCTGAGCCTCCTTTGGCATTGCCGCTCAGTCACATTGAGGAAGCTCATCCTCTGTCTGTATATCCTGTGTTGGGGGTATCGCCTCTGGCACGGTGCAGCTCTGCGCTGATGCCCTCTGTCCTGTGCAACATCAGGGCATTGAGGAGATGGTTGGTGGAGTTGTTGTTGGTGCTGGTGGTGTGCCTGCCGCTGTTGGTGTTGGGACTCATTGTGGTCAGATTCTGAGGACCAAGGTGAGGCAGTATAAACGGCACCCGTGCTGACGGAAGAGATGGCAGGTCAAGTAGACATGAGGGAAGCAATCTGCCAATGGTGCGAGAGGTTCTTCCGAAAGTTCAATCTGTGCTGGGGTTGCAGTCAGCAATCACTCTGCCTGAGGAAAGCTGTCAGGTGGGAGTTTTTATAGTACATTTCATGCTGTCAACCAATCAGCTGGTGCAGTGGCCACTCAACTCCCGCCTCAGGTTGTCAGACATGGTTCCCGAGCTGCGTGAATCCTGTGGGCATCCAGGTAAATTTGAAAGGTAGGGTTAAAAAGGCGCTTAATGGTCTGATAAGTATTCTAAATGATTTGAATTGGGTCGTCTGCCTCTGCCGTTCGTGTTGCTGCCGTGCTGGCTGATGAGACTGAGAGAAAGGTGCGTGGGGGTGGGATGACGGTGGGTTCCCAACCCGCTCAGACTTATTTCAAATTTCCCGCCCAACCTGCCTCTGATCCCACTCGAACGGACCCTGGAAAATCCCAGCCACTGTTATGTAGGCAAACACAATGGAAGGAGAAGTATTCTAGCATTCATTGCAGCCACAAGAGCCCTCTATTAAACCATAATGCAGGGACAGAAAAAAAAGAGAAAGACAGTGACAGAAGATGTGAAATGGAGGAGAAAAATATCTGAATGTCACTTGGGCGTCCTCGGAGGCCCCCGTCACAGATCCAGCTGTTACACACCTTGTTTGGCTCAAGTGGACGGAACGCAAGTCTCATGCCTTTGTCGAATGTTGACAGCAATGTTCCCTCGATGCTGTGTGGACGGGCCGTGTCTGTGAGGTCGCGCAGGCCACTCACCGGCTTTTGCATTGTAAAAATCGCACAGCTGCAAAATTTGAATGGGCCGTGGGCAGCAATTTAAAGGAACCATGCACGAAAAAAACATGAGAGGGAACATTGGTTGGTAGCTGTTTTCGCACAAAGTAAAAATTCAGAAGCCACTTCATCTCTGATGAGGAGACCCTTCCCGCAGAAACACATGAGGATGTTAAAATGCATCAAAAGGAACAGATCGGAAGAAGTCAAAGTCCCTCTGTTCTCCTTTTATGCAGGGTTACCTAATCCATTCAGCAGCCACAGTGTGTCTATCTACGTGTCTCAATGTGCAGACTATTCTCTACACTGGTCGATCCTGTTACCCTCTGCCTGTATTTTCCTGGAATGTTCTCATTCGGACCACAGGAGCTTTGAAAGCAAATGTTGGAATGTCGTCAGACATTAAGGAGGGCAAAGAAAATGGTTCCCCAGGGCTGGAGGATAACGCCAGACTGCTTTACTTTCTCACAACGCCACACAGAAGAGAACAAAACAGTAAAGCAAATAATAAGAATTATTTCATACAGTTCCCCCACCATTGTTGGATTAGGGAGAGGATTCCTGTTCCTGTGAATCACCCATTGGAAAGTGCACAGGTGTGGATGTCAGGCTCAGCTGTGATGCCGCTGTCCCCTACACCCAAGTCCCTACACCCTACACTCATGGTCTACAGGGCTGTAGTAATATCCACTCTCCTGTATGGCTCAGAGATATAGAAACATAGAAATATAGAAAATAGGTGCAGGAGTAGGCCATTCAGCCCTTCGAGCCTGCACCGCAATTCAATGAGTTCATGGCTGAACATGCAACTTCAGTACCCCATTCCTGCTTTCTCGCCATACCCCTTGATCCCCCAGTAGTAAGGACTACATCTAACTCCTTTTTGAATATATTTAGTGAATTGGCCTCAACAACTTTCTGTGGTAGAGAATTCCACAGGTTCAACACTCTCTGGGTGAAGAAGTTTCTCCTTATCTCGGTCCTAAATGGCCCACCCCCTATCCTTAGACTGTGACCCCTGGTTCTGGACTTACCCAACATTAATAAGAACATAAGAACATAAGAATTAGGAACAGGAGTAGGCCATCCAGCCCCTCGAGCCTGCTCCGCCATTCAACAAGATCATGGCTGATCTGGCCGTGGACTCAGTTCCACCTACCCGCCCGCTCCCCATAACCCTTAATTCCCTTATTGGTTAAAAATCTATCTATCTGTGATTGAATATATTCAATGAGGTAGCCTTAACTGCTTTCTTGGGCAGAGAATTCAACAGATTCACAACCCTCTGGGAGAAGAAATTCCTTCTCAACTCGGTTTTAATTTGACTCCCCCGTATTTTGAGGCTGTTCCCCCTAGTTCTAGTCTCCCCGACCAGTGGAAGCAACCTCTCTACCTCTATCCTGTCTATCCCCTTCATTATTTTAAATGTTTCTATAAGATCACCCTTCATCCTTCTGAACTCCAACGAGTAAAGACCCAGTCTACTCAATCTATCATCATAAGGTAACCCCCTCATCTCCGGAATCAGCCTAGTGAATCATCTCTGTACCCCTTCCAAAGCTAGTATATCCTTCCTTAAGTAAGGTGACCAAAACTGCACGCAGTACTCCAGGTGCGGCCTCACCAATACCCTGTACAGCTGCAGCAGGACCTCCCTGCTTTTGTATTCCATCCCTCTCGCAATGAAGGCCAACATTCCATTCGCCTTCCTGATTACTTGCTGCACCTGCAAACTAACTTTTTGGGATTCATGCACAAGGACCCCCAGGTCCCTCTGCACCGCAGCATGTTGTAATTTCTCCCCATTCAAATAATATTCCCTTTTACTGTTTTTTTTTCCAAGGTGGATGACCTCACACTTTCCGACATTGTATTCCATCTGCCAAACCTTAGCCCATTCGCTTAACCTATCTAAATCTCTTTGCAGCCTCTCTGTGTCCTCTACACAACCTGTTTTCCCACTAATCTTTGTGTCATCTGCAAATTTTGTTACACTACACTCTGTCCCCTCTTCCAGGCCATCTATGTATATTGTAAACAGTTGTGGTCCCAGCACCGATCCCTGTGGCACACCACTAACCACCGATTTCCAACCCGAAAAGGACCCATTTATCCCGACGCTCTGCTCTCTGTTAGCCAGCCAATTCTCTATCCATGCTAATAAATTTCCTCTGACTCCGTGTACCTTTATCTTCTGCAGTAACCTTTTGTGTGGTACCTTTGGAAATCTAAATACACCACATCCATCGGTACACCTCTATCCACCATTCTCATTATATCCTCAAAGAATTCCAGTAAATTAGTTACACATGATTTCCCCTTCATGAATCCATGTTGCGTCTGCTTGATTGCACTATTCCTATCTAGATGTCCCGCTATTTCTTCCTTAATGATAGCTTCAAGCATTTTCCCCACTACAGATGTTAAACTAACCAGCCTATAGTTACCTTTGTCTGCCCCCTTTTTTAAACAGAGGCGTTACATTAACTGCTTTCCAATCCGATGGCACCTCCCCAGAGTCCAGAGAATTTTGGTCGATTATAACGAATGCATCTGCTATAACTTCCGCCATCTCTTTTAATACCCTGGGATGCATTTCATCAGGACCAGGGGACTTGTCTACCTTGAGTCCCATTAGCCTGTCCAGCACTACCCCCTTAGTGATAGTGATTGTCTCAAGGTCCTCCCTTCCCACATTCCCGTGACCAACAATTTTTGGCATGGTTTTTGTGACTTCCACTGTGAAGCCCGAAGCAAAATAATTGTTTAAGGTCTCAGCCATTTCCACATTTCCCATTATTAAATCCTCCTTCTCATCTTCTAAGGACCAACATTTACTTTAGTTTACTTTAGTCACTCTTTTCCGTTTTATATATCGGTAAAAGCTTTTACTATCTGTTTTTATGTTTTGCGCAAGTTTACTTTCGTAATCTATCTTCTCCTTCTTTATTGCTTTCTTAATCATTCTTTGCTGTCGTTTAAAAATTTCCCAATCTTCTAGTTTCCCACTAAACTTGGCCACCTTATACGCATTGGTTTTTAATTTGATACTCTCCTTTATTTCCTTGGTTATCCACGGCTGGTTATCCCTTCTCTTACCGCCCTTCTTTTTCACTGGAATATATTTTTGTTGAGCATTATGAAAGAGCTCCTTAAAAGTCCTCCACTGTTCCTCAATTGTGCCACCGTTTAGTCTGTGTTCCCAGTCTACTTTAGCCAATTCTGCCCTCATCCTACTGTAGTCTCCTTTGTTTAAGCATAGTACCCTCGTTTGAGACACTACTTCCTCACCCTCAATCTGTATTACAAATTCAACCATACTGTGATCACTCATTCCAAGAGGATCTTTTACTAGGAGATCGTTTATTATTCCTGTCTCATTACACAGGACCAGATCTAAGATAGCTTGCTCCCTTGTAGGTTCTGTAACATACTGTTCTAAGAAACAATCCCGTATGCATTCTATGAATTCCTCCTCAAGGCTACCCCGTGCGATTTGATTTGACCAATCGATATGTAGGTTAAAATCCTCCATGATTACTGCTGTTCCTTTTTCACATGCCTCCATTATTCCCCTGATTATTGTCTGGTCCACCGTGAAGTTATTATTTGGGGGCTTATAAACTACGCCCACCAGTGACTTTTTCCCCTTACTATCTCTAATCTCCACCCACAATGATTCAACATTTTGTTCATTAGAGCCAATATCTTCTCTCACAACTGCCCTGATGTCATCCTTTATTATCAGAGCTACCCCACCTTCTTTCCCTTCTTGTCTATCTTTCTGAATTGTCAGATACCCTGTATGTTTAATTCCCAGTCTTGGCCACCCTGCAACCACGTTTCAGTAATGGCCACCAAATCATACCCATTTGTAATGATTTGTGCCGTCAACTCATTTACTTTGCTTCGAATGCTGCGTGCGTTTAGGTAAAGTGTTTCAATACTAAGTTTTAAACCATGATTTTTAGTTTTGACCCCTCTTGCAGCCCCTTTATATTCATACATATTGTCCTTTCCTATCACCTTGTGGTTTACACTTACCCCAGCCCTACTCAGCTCTGTTGCCTCCTGCCTTTTGCATTCTTTCTTGGGGTTCTGTTCATCTGGACCATGTACAGTAGACACCTCAAGTCGCTGGAGAAATACCACCAATGATTTCTCCGCAAGATCCTACAAATCCCGTGAGAGGACAGACACACCAATGTTAGCGTCCAGGCCAACATCTCCAGCATTGAAGCACTGACCACAATTGATCAGCTCCGCTGGGCAGGCCACATTATTCGCATGCCAGACATGAGACTCCCAAAGCAAGCGCTCTACTCGGAGCTCCTTCACGGCAAACGAACCAAAGGTGGGCAGAGAAAATGTTACAAGGACACCCTTAAAGCCTCCCTGATAAAGTGCAACATCCCCACTGACACCTGGGAGTCCCTGGCCAAAGACCGCCCTAAGTGGAGGAAGTGCATCCGGAAGGGCGCTGAGCACCTCGAGTCTCATCGGCGAGAGCATGCAGAAAACAAGTGCAGGCAGCGGAAGGAGCGTGCGGCAAACCAGTCCCACCCACCCCTTCCCTTAACGACTATCTGTCCCACCTGTGACAGGGACTGTGGTTTTCGTATTGGACTGTTCAGCAGCCTAAGGACTCATTCTTAGAGTGGAAGCAAGATTCCGAGGGACTGCCTATGATGACACCCAGGTAGGGTTGCCAATCCTCCGGGATTGTCCTGGAGCACCAGGAATTGAAGAGTCGTCTCCAAGACACTGCTGCGAGCCACCAGGGGAAAAAAAGAAAAAAAAAGAAATTAATTCCTTGGGCTGGATTTTTGGGTCTTCTGCCCTCTAGCTTTTGCCCCAGAGCAGAGACGGTGAGGTGTTGTGGCTGGGTTGTCAGCCTCCAGCACCCCGCAGCGATCCTCGGGTTCGGTGTTGTGGCGGCATGGAAGAGCTGCGCCCAGTGTGCAACGCCGGTTGTGACACCGGCGCCAGTTTGGACTCCTGCCCGACCTGTCCGACCAGAAGCGCGCCCCGCACTGACCGCCTGGGCAATCAGGGCGGTCCAACCATCCCGACAGCAGAGAGGTGAGTAATGGTCTCCGAAGGTAAGTGTGATTGTTTTTTTCTTTTAATTTTTTTTAGCGATTTGTGTTGTGGTGGCGTGGGCAATGTTTTGGGAATGTTTTTGTGGGTTTTTTAGGTTTCTCCCCGCTGCACCCCCCCCTCCTCCCAGCGTCTCTTGGAGCGCTCCCGGGCCGGTTCTTTAGCTCGGGAGTTTCCCATCCTCGCGCCCAAGAGAGGTGTACAACGCCTCCCTTAACGCTGCGCCCCCTGACTCAGGGCCCAGCTTACCGACTGGTACGCAAACTATTCCCGGGCGCTAACTTACCCGCCCCGTCACCATTATCACCCCAAAATATAAAAGCCAAAAATCCAGCCCATTTTCTTTGAACACGTTTGCTTATTAATTATAAAAATATTGGCGATGGGAGTTTTGACAGTTAAGAATCATCCAATCGGGTAACGATGAGTCTGTTTGCTTTCCGTTTGTCGGGGGAGGGGCTGCACCGTGAGCATGCCTGTCTTGCACCACCAATGGTGGGAGTGTGGGGGCGGGGCAGGGTGAGGCAATAGGTCAGGTGGTGAAACTTCCAGCAATATGTCCAACCAGAGTTGGCAACCCTGCAGCCAAGTAGCCTGCCAACTCTCATTGGCTGGGCTCACATACGGAAAGTGACCACTTGGGATGAGGTACTGAAGATCTTTGGGAGAGGAGGAGAAAAAAAACTGAAGTGGAGAAATACTGACCCTTCACTGAGGTACCCCTACAACATTTGCTCTCACTCTTCTTCAGTCAACATGAGTAAGGGGGGAGCTCGTTGCACTGTGTAATCCAGTTTATAAACCCTTTCCCCTCTCCTGAAAGTGTTGACTTTTGCTGGGGTACCATTCCGTGCATACTGACAACCCCTTCTGGTGTCTTCCCCAAGCGGCCATTCTTCATGCAGAAACCGAGATGGTGACTTATTGCTGGCAAGGGGTTAGACTGTTGCAGCCGAGCTTGAGTCCGCAGCATCACACATTTGCAATTCCAGCAGGTGTCACTGGATGGCGATCAGGAGCAGTAAAGCTGGCTGATTTGTGTCACCTCCTAAGGCCAAGTGGGCCTCAGACCAACTGTAATGCTGAGATCAACGAACTCAGCAAAGAGTGAGGATCGAACCTAGAACTGTGTGGCTGCATCTTAACCCAATGAGCGTACAAGGGAGCCGTAAGGATGGAACAGGGAAACGTTCTTTGGCGGGGTCAGTAATTGGAACAAGGACCCTCCGAACAGACTTGGCAGATAAAATATTTCAGAGATATTCTTTTTTGCCCTATTACAACCTGTATAAATCCATTAAAAAGGGGAATATTCACTCCCCAACTAGATTGTATCTGCAGTATTTTGCTTTTGTAGATTGTTATCCTATTGGTCCACAGGAGAGGTGGGGCTGTGGTGACACGGAGAAGCCCCGAGACACATTAACACGTGGAATCTGAATAATTCAAAAGCCCTTTTTGACTAAAACAAGAGTTACCTGTGTTTACTTAATGGCTGGATTTGAAACGAAGTTTCTCATTCTCTGGGGAGACCACAGAACAAAACCCAAGAGCCAGAAGGAACAGGGCCGTCTATTCAAAGCCTCATGTCGCCCTATTATTTATTAATCCACTTACATTGCACTAAATTCATTAGTAGGGGCTTCGTGGTTAGGGGCTTGACAATTTTGCCAATTATGCACAGTTAGACTGTTTTATAGATGATAAAGAAGAGTAGCAGCATAAAGGAGGTTCTGCATTGTGTGTGAAAGGCTGTAGCAGAAGCAGCAGGCAGGCCTTTGGCTAATCTACGCTAATTAGTCAGGATTAGGAGCTGCATTCTGTAATGAGTACAATACACGATGGTGCGCTGAGATAGTCAGGAAGCTGGATAAGATCAGAGTGCTGGGATGTGATGAGTCTGGTATTTGATTTAAGGCACTTCCACGTTACAATGTCATTTTGGCTTTAGTTGGAAACACTCTCACCTCAGAGTTGGAAGTTTAAGGGTTCAAATCCCATTCCATTGGATCGATATTCCAGTGCAGTACTGGGGAAGTGGCAATAATGTCTGCGGTGTCGTCTTTCAGATGAGATGTTAAGCCGAAGCCTCGTCGGTGTTCAGGTGTTTATTAAAGATCTCAATTGACTTGAGGAAGAGCCAAGGGCCTGAAAGATGGATTGCTGTTTTTGCTACGGATGCTGCCCGACCTGCTTTCCAGCATTTTCTATTTTTATTGTCAGATCTCCAGGATCTGCAGAAATGACCCAGTTACTGCACCACTGGAATCACTGGGAACGGGCTCCTGAAATCCAGCCCCCTGAATCCAACAGCACTTTCACAGGCACGTCTTTCCGTGGGTTTACAATAGAGTCTATTCTCCAAACCTAGAGGTTTCTCCCATAAGGGAGCCAATGGAAAAAGAAAGACTTGCATTTATATAGCGCCTTTCATGACCACCGGATGTCACAAAGCGCTTTACAGCCAATGAAGTACTTTTTAAAAACGCAGTCTCTGTTGTAATGTGGGAAACCTGGTGGCCAAATTGCACACAGCAAGCTCCCACAAACAACAATGTGATACTGACCAGATAATCTGTTTTAGTTATGTTGGTTGAGGGATAAATATCAGCCAGGACACCGGGGATAACTCCCCTGCTCTTCGAAATAGTGCCATGGGATTTTTTACACCCACCTGAGAGAGCAGACGGGGCCTCGGTTTAACGTCTCATTTGAAAGACGGCACCTCCGACAGTGCAGCGCTTGCTCAGCACTGCACTGGAGTGTCAGCTGAGATGTATGTGCTCAAGTCCCTGGAGTGGGGCTTGAACCGACAACCTTCTGAGGGGACCAATATTCCCCCTAAGGAGCACTGCCGCACATCAATCGCGAGGTCTCACCTGCCACTGCCACTGGAAGAGTTACCGCGCGTGCAAGGCCGCATAGCAAATTGAAAGGGCCTGCGCAGGAAAGAAAAATAGAGGGAACCTTGGAGGGGACACGTTGCTGCTGTTCTGTTGTATAACGCCATCATCAATCAACAGTGTCAGCTTGGCTCAATTTGTGGTTTCCTTGTCTCGGAGTCAGAAGGTTGTGGGTGCAAGCCCTGCTCCAGAGACGTGAGCACATAATCTAGGCTGACACCTCTGTGCAGGGCTGAGGGAGTGCTGCACTGTCAGAGGTGCCGTCTTTCGGATAAGATGTTAGACCAAGGCTACCCTTACCTGTTCAGGTGGATATAAGAGATCCTATTGCACTATTTGAAGACAGTGAGTTCATTTGATGTCTTGGCCAAAATCTTTCACTGAACCACCAAAGACATATTCTCATATTTGCTGTTTGTAGGAGCATGCAACGTGCAAAATGGCTGCCACGTTTGACTACATAAAAGCAGTGATTGTATTTTTAAAGTACTTCATTAGATGTGAAGCACTTTGGGGTGTCCTAATAGTCATTTAAGTGGGGAGCCACTGATTCCATTCCTCTCTCCAACTTCTGTCTGAGGCTGAACCAGACTGTTCACAACAGAGTTCATATTTGACCCTGAAATGAGCTTTTGGCCATATATCCGTAGCATCAATGGACTGCCTATTTCCATCTCCGTAACATCACCCGTCTCTGCCCTTGCCCCAGATCGTCCGTTGCTAAAGCCCTCATTCATGCCTTTGTTACCTCTAGGCTTGACTATTCCAACGCACTCCTGGCTGACTTCCCACATTCTCCCCTACGTAAACTAGAGGTGATCCAAAACTCAGCTGCCCTTGTCCTAACTCACATCAAGTCTCGCTCACCCATCACCTCTGTGCTCGCTGACCTAGATTGGCTCCCGGTTAAGCAACGCCTTGATTTCAAAATTCTAATCCTTGTTTTCAAATCCCTCCGAGGCCTCGCCCCTCCCTATCTCTGTAATCTCCTTCAGCCCCACAACCCCCCCCCCCTCCGAGATGCCTGCGCTCCTCTAATTCTGCCCCCTTGGGCATCCTGTTTACAATCCCTGTTGGTAGCCGTGCCTTCTGTTGTCTAGGCCCCAAGCTCTGGAACTCCCTGCCTAAACCTCTCCACCTCTTTCCTCCTTTAAGATGCTCCTTAAAACCTACCTCTTGGACCAAGCTTCTGGTCACCTGCCCTAATTTCTCCTTATGTGGCTCGGTGTCAAATTTTTTGTCTCATAATACTCCTGTGAAGCGCCTCGGGACGTTTCACTACGTTGAAGTGCGTTATAGAAATACAAGTTGTTGTTGTGTAAGTACAAGCTCTTCATTTAATACATGGGTAAGTCTTTCATCCCGTCAGTCTGCACTGACTGTCAACTCAGGTTCCAGAGGGGAAAGGTCCATGTCCGACCGACTGCCCACCCCGCTCCACCTCACCAAATCCTTGTATCATGAAAATAACACAGTATCGCTACTAATAAACAAGGCAAGTGATGAAAGGGTTGTCTATGCCGCTTCATTCTTAATAGATGTGTCTTGACTGCAATGGCTTGCAGCAGTACAACCAGGAATGTACTATGGATTTTTGTTCCGTCTACCCATCTATCTTCATACAATCAGAAGGAGAAAATATGATATCATCGAAGCAGCCATTCAATTCCTAGCAGCGGGACTGAGCTCCTGCAGGCCGAATTGAAAACCACTTTTATTTTCATTTAAATCAATACAGCGCTGAGTGTGGACGGCAAGCTGGGATTTAAAAAACAGCTTGGTCTGGAAATTCCGCTCCGGGGCGGAATTCATGCAGAGTTGGGGCGGGCGGGGTGGAGGTTCGGACTGTGTCACGGAACTCAAATCCTCCGGCTCTCTGCCGCATGTCACTTCACTTACAAATTCTAAGCCGGGGTCGAGGGAAGAGATCCCAACTCTGGCTGGACGCAGCTCTGGGAGGTTTCATCACCTCCTCTCCAGGCGCCTCGCCCACTCAAACAACCTTTCTTCGCCAGCTCTAACATTTTTATAACTAATGCATAAAAGTGTTCACAGAAAGTCCACGGGGGAGAAATTCGGTCGCACCTCTGAGGCGGCGGGCGGTGTCCCGGGAGGAGCGGTAAATTTTGCGCGGAAAATGGTTTGCGCCTGCCGCCGCAAAATTCGTCAGCTGGGCCCTGAGTGTGAAGCGCAGCGCTGCGGGAGGCAATCCACACCTCTTTTAGGGCGCTAGGCCGGCTGTGCCACTGAAAATCCTGAGCTAAACAGCCGGCCTGGGAGAGCCCTAACAGAGGCTTCTGCAGAGAAAACAAAACCTGAAAAAAAACCCAATAAAAAACATACACACTACATTTCTGACATGACCCCAATATAAATCGCAAAAATACAAAAAATAAAAAAAGAGTCACACTTACCTGAGGTGGACATTTCTTCGCTCACTTTGTCCGGTACAGTTTGGAATGGCAGCTTTCACTGGCGTTCCCACCAGGGGGTGCTACGGGGCAGTACCAAGCGGGCCCCATCCAAATATTGAGCTGGTACCACAGCCAGGGGCATTGGACACAGGCTCGCCTCTCCCAGGCGGTACTGCTCCGCGCCCCCGCAAACCTGGCACTGAATGTCGCGGCGGGGCGCTTGTAGCTGGTCACCCGGGCAACAAGTGCTTACGCCGCCATTGTTGGCCCTTCGTGGCGCTCGGAGGGGCGGCAAAAAACTGAAAATCCTACCCGATGATTTTTCTCTCTGGTTGTCCTGAGGATTGATCTTCAATTTGTGGAGCCTCCGGAACAATCCTGGAGGATTGGTCACTCTAGGTCGAGCTGCTGGGGTGGGGGCTGGGGGCTGGGTGAGGATGAGGTGGGGGGGGGTGGGATGGGGGGGAGGGGTCAGTGTCTGCATTTTCTACCTGCCTCACACGTCCCAGCAGTACTCTGGCCGCATGTCAGGGGACGTTCCTGGAGCAACTGGAAATTCCTGCCATTAGAACCCTCCTCTGTCCAGCAGATCCCACACTGTCCAAATACAGGCCTGGGTTCTGTTGCGGGCCTACAAAACGTGTTGGCCAGGGCTTCCTGTGGGGCAAAAAATACTTACTGACCTCCGTCTTTGGCTGATAAGCTCGCAGGGTTTCCCCTCTTGGAGTGGCCAGGTGCTGCTCTAAGATTCCGGTGCCACAAGGGGCATCTCTGTTGTGCCTTGACAGGGTGGACTGGCTAGATGGGAAATTCGGGAACATTCCCGTGTGCTCCTGGGAATGGTTGCCTTTTTAAAAATTCATTCATGGGAAGTGAGTGTTGCTGGCAAGACCAGCATTTATTGCCTAATTACCCTTGAGAAGGTGGTGGTGAGCTGTCTTCTTGAACTGCTGCAGTCCGTGTGGTGGAGGTACTCGCACAGTGCTGTTAGGGAGGGAGTTCCAGGATTTTGATCCAGCGATGATATAACTAAGAGAGTGAGCAAAGTGTTTTTTTAATTCAATCCTGGGATGTGGGCATCACTGGAAAGGCCGGCATTTATTGCCCATTTCTAATTGCCCTTGAGAAGATGGTGGTGAGCCACCTTCTTGAACCGCTGCAGTTCTTGTGGTGAAGGTTCTCACACCTTGCTGATGGGGAGGGAGTTCCAGGATTTTCACCCAGGGATATTGAAGGAATGGAGTTATATTTCCAAGTCAGGATGGTGTTTGGCTTGGAGGATAACTTAGAGGTGATGGTGTTCCTATGTGCCTGCTGCCTTTGTCCTTCTAGGTGGTAGAGGTCGCAGGTTTGGGAGGTGCTCTTGAAGAAGCCTTGGTGAGTTGCTGCAGTGCATCCTGTAGATGGTGCACACTGCAGCCACGGTGCGCCAGTGGTGGAGGTAATTCATGTTGAAGGTGGTGGATGGGGTGCCAATCAAGCTGGCTGCTTTATCCTGGATGGTGTCGAGCTTCTTGAGTGTTGTTGGAGCTGCGCTCATCCAGGCAAGTGGAGAGTATTCCATCACACTCCTGACTTATGTCTTGTAGGTGGTGGATAAGCTTTGGGGAGCCTTTGGCTATATTATCACCCCTTTCCTTTTCCCGTGAATATTCTGCTGCCTTTCACGGGTGCTTATTTGCCCGTGCCTCTAGCGTCACGGGTCGATCACGATTATTTGAATGATCCCACCCCTGTGATTTCGGATGGGGTCCTGGTGAGCCTGTAGTGGTGGACAGAAGCGTCGCTCAGCCGCAGTGCAATCACTCTCAGTGGGTTTGTGGAAGGTTTCGCCGCAAGGTTTCAGTAAAATGCCTTGGGCTGGAAATTGCCCCTCGATTGGGGGTGGTAACCTTCTGGGGCCGGGACATCCTGCGCCCGGCCCTGAAGTCCCGCTCCCGACTCAGGATTGGTCCGTGCGCCCCTCAGAGGAAGCGGAGCGCTGTCTCCGGCGTCGGCTTCCTTTGAGGCACACTCTCCAGGTCCTTTGGTCACCGTCACTGGGCCAGTAGGGAGGTGAGTGACTGGGCCAGCAGCCCGGTACCCACCCAATGGCGGCCATGTCGATGCGAGGGCCGCCACTGTCGGGCTGATGCAAGAGTCGGCCGACAAATAGAAATGGCGGCCAGGTGTGCTAAAGGCCTCCCTTGTAAGGGGTGCCCCGGTGGCAGATGTCCACCAGTTTCGTGGATTGCAAAGCTGGCGTTGACATTCGCCCGTGCCTGCCTCGCGGCTCGCTGGACGCAAAGGGGTCGCTGCGTACGCCGATGACGTCATCACCGGTTGCGCTCCAGCTCGGGGCACTAATTGCGGGGTGCGCTCGACCGTGATCACGTCCCCCAAACCTCCGGGGCAATTTCCCCAGAGGCGCTCCCCCTCCCCTGGGCGAAAACGCCATTGGGCTGCCTAAGCGCCCCCCAGAGGCACTAACAGGGCTAAAGAAAGAGGCAATTCTGCCCCCCCCCCCCCCTTATTTGTAGAATTACTAGCAAATTGGCACTGAGGGTATGGAATGATTTTATAAAATGTTCACTTTATATTGGATCACTTTCTAAATGAACCAGTCCACAAAACTTGCTAACTGCTAACTCCAGATGAATCAGCCCAAACCATCTCTCAGTGCCAGTACGAACATTATGTACACATACAGTAAGAATGTTTTTATAAGTGGGATGACTAATTCCAATCTATTATTCCGTTTTTCTCGACATAAAATGGGATCTGAGTGTTTGGGAGAGAAAGCTATTCCATTTTATTTTATTGCCTCCTTTTCTAACACAATTCTTATCTGTCATTTAACCAGCTCCTGTCCGCCATCTAATCATTCTATTATTTTCATCCCCGTCACTTTTGCCTGAATTTGTTCCTCATTACAAGCTGTTCATTTGTAACCTCTCCTGCTTCTGACAAAAGGTCATCAACCTGAAAGGTTAACCCTAACTTTCTCGCTCCACAGATGCCCCCTGACCTGCTGAGTGTTTCCGGCATATCCTGGTTTTATTTTATTGGGATGGTTCAGCGTTATCCTCCTGAAGCTTATCTTGGAAATTTAGGATGTGCTGCGCGCAATTACCTGACTATTAATGGCCTGGATTTCGGATAAGTACTGCTGGTGGATGAGGCTCCCATCCAGGAGCCTAAAATCCAAAAAGTCCAAAAATGTCATTTTAACATTTAAAACACAGTCCGATGAAAAAAATCCAGAAGCACAAATTAAAAAAAAGAATTGGATGAATTTTATGCTCATCGAGATGAGCTGTGTCAACGATAGGGGACTTCATTACTCAGTTTCCAAATCCTCTCAATCCCAGGTTGAGGTAGAGTGTGGGGGGGGGTGGGGGGGGGCGGGGGTTAGATAAAGAGTAAAGCTCCCAATACACTGCCTTTAAATTACCGGTTGTAGGAGCGATCCCCCGCCCCGTGATGTCTCAGGGCCTTGCTCAAAGTGGGAGCTGATGTGATGTCCGTGAGGCCTCCTAAGACATGAGTTCCCGAAAATACTTGTGAGCGACGGAGGATTTGGAGTTCTGCCACAGCCACAGAATGTGATGTTGGGTCGAGACCCGCGCCGTTGCGGCTGAGGTGTGCTGAGCGCCGTTGGTCCGCGGAGGAGCTGCTCTTGACCCGAGAGTGTTCCTGTGTCCCAACAAGGCCCGGTTCCGATGGTCCTGGATTGCGGCTGCTCATGTGCCCAGATCGCCCGGTGCCGGTGCTGGTGCTGGGTCTCACACACACTAAAGGCACGGCAGACCCAGCCTTTCGCTCGCTACATGGCCGTACTTTAGCATATGCACTCGACTGCAAGAGTGATATTGGTGCAGCATGTAAATGGATTGTAAACAGAATCAATGTGTGGTAAAAGCTCAATAACTGGCAAGGGAGATGTGCATGATTTACTTTACACAATGTTGAAGCCACCATCATCATCATAGGCAGTCCCTCGAAGCGAGGATGACTTGCTTCCACAACAAAGAGGGATGCGTTCACAGGTGTTTCAATGAAGGACCTAATATTCCAGGTCCCGAACTACATCTTGAAGGGTGGAAGATGCCTGTGCTTGGAATTTTTTAACGTGTGGTGGCCAGTGTGCATGGGCTTGACAGAGCTAGGTCTTGTGACAAGGATTAACCAAGACGACTGGAGACCAGCTCTGCAGCATGGACCTAGTGCGCACACATATCGCAGTGTGGGCTGGCCCGTGCTGCCCCTGGGTCCTCGCCTCTTCTGGGCCCCAGACTCACGCCCCTACTACAAACTCTTGGCGCTCCTTCGCCCCTCCTGCCGTGCCTGCCCGCACTGCAATCAGCGACCTGGCTTTGCAGCCCTCGCCCTCCTGCAGCAACACGCGCTGCTCCCTGCAGTGGCATGCTGCCGCACGCTGCCCACTCTAATGACCCAGCCTGCTGATGGTCTTGCAGGCCGGGACTGGGGCCATTGGAGGGAGCAGCATGCGGCGGCCCAGCCTGGAAATTGGCTGAAGTCACCAGTAAACCGCTCACCTACAAAGGGAGCTTGAGTCTGTACAGCCATTACAGAGAGATATGGTTGTCAAAGGGAGGTGCCCATATACGTTACTGGTGCCTCAGTCACTCTTATGCTTCAAAAGTACTCATCAGATCACGTCAGGAGACCTCATGTTCTTGTGTGGAAGCCCCCCTGATGTGATGATAGGGGGTCCTACTTTTGTTAGGATTGCCCACCCTCCCGGGTTGCCTGGGAGTCTCTTGGAATGGAACACGAATCTCCCAGGCGCTGCTGACTGCAAACCCGGGTGTAAAGTAGAGCGCATGCCTCGCGTTTGCATTTGGCAGCTGTGGTTTGGGCCCGTATCGCTGAGGTCACATGTGGCCTCCTGGCTCTCGGAACGTCTTGTACAACAGACGCTGGCGTGAAACCATGAGCAAAGATACTCAACCACATGCAGCTTAATAAGGTAAAGGCAGTAATGTTTGCAAGCATCACGTGAAGTGAGCAAACCTCTAGGATTACTTCCAACTTGACAACAGTGCTCGTCAGGCTATCCAACTATAGTGGTCCATGACAACCAGGCCCAATCCTTTCCTCACCTAGCAACCCCCACAATCCCCAGCCTCTTCCAGCAGGAGTCACTGGCTAACTTTGTAAATAGATGATTTAATTGATTGCATTGCGATTGAAGTGATTTTGCTGCAACGATTAAGGAACACTGCTCATTTAAACAGGACAGAGCAAGGGTCTACGCTAAAGCAGTGCAGTAAGAAAAAGATATATTATTTAGATGTTGGCAACTGTGTGATAAGGCAGACATGTATAAAAGGGTTGCTGTGTACAAAGCATTTCAGTGAGTTCAGGTACCTAATTTAATTCACAAACTCACAAAGCAGGGCTGCTACTGACAGTTACTGCGATTACCGATTTGGATTGCCATTTTATCCTTACTCAATGTCTAGCAGGCCTCCGCTCTTAATTCGCCAATAACCCATTTATAATGGAATGGCGACATGCTGATTACACCGCTGCTATGAGCAACCACGTTGATCTCCTTATCAGATGATAACATACATCACATGTCAGAGAGGGTATCCGTTTTGTTAACAGTTGCCACAGCAACGCGAATGGCAAGGCTCCTCGCAGTTCTAAGACAGGCTGTCATGTGTGTCAGAATATCGGGCTGAGCTCATCAGGGAGACGACAGGTTTGCAACCAGTGAAGCAGAAACATAAAAGAGCTGGGGGTCAACCAGGGAATCCAAAATAGAAACTCTGCCTTCTCTTGGAGTGGTGCATACAGAGACATCCAGTGTTCTTTGTGCTGCTGTGCAATCTCGGCCAGACAGACATGGTGCCATCAGCCAACTTCACAGTTGAAAAGGTGCAACATTTTGTACAAATCTAATCAGGTGGCAAAGGAATACCACACAGAGAAAGCAACAACTTCAGGACTGCGGCAGGACTTGGACAGCAGAGGAGAGCGAACGGGAGGTGAGGAGAGAGGAGGACGAGAGAAGCGCAAAGAGGAGAGGGCATGGGTGGGGAGGAGAGAGAGGAGGGGAGAGGAGTGGGAATGGGAGGGAAGGAGCGAATTAGATGAGAGAGCAAAGAGAAAAGGAGTGGGGAGATGGAATGGAAGGGGAGGAGAAAAGAAGATGTGAGGAGGGCAAAGAGAAGAGGTAATGGATGGGAGGAGGAAAGAGAAGAGGAAAGAAAGGGGGAGACGAGAGGGGAGGAGAGAAAAGGGTAATGTTATGTATGCAAATATTACCAATGTGTAAGACTTGCCACCAGGGGGCGCACCTGTGGGAGACCCAAGGGTCACCTGCACACCCCGGGCAAACAGGTATAAAAGGCAGTCTACCATGCTGCCTCCTCACTCTGGAGTTACAATAAAGAGACCAGGGTCACAACAGTTTGAGCTTACGATATACAGTCTTGTGGAGTTATTCTGAACATAACAGGTAAAGAGAAGCAATGGGAAGGGAGGAGAGAGAAAAGGATGGAGGAAAGAGGAAGGGGAGGGGAAAGGACAGGAAGAGGAGAGACAAAAGGAGAAAGGGGAAGAGGCAGCAGAGAATTATCTCCTAGTATGTCACAGAACATCAATTAATTAACCTGATTTCTTCCTCAACCAGAAAAACAAACACATTTGCTCTGAGAAGATGCATTTTGCGAAGCCCCTCCCCCAAAGGTGGTAGATCAGTGCTTACCTCAGTGACAGGGAGTAGTCGTTGCGGCTGGTCTCGCTGTTCCGCACCAGGTAGCTGCACTCCTTACACAGCATTAGCAAATTCTCAGCTTCTGCTCGGCTGATAGCACCATGGTACCACCTGGCAGAGAGAAAGGGAAAGAAATAGATTGAGATTGAGAGAGCAAGGGAGAGTGAGTGTGAAAGAGAGAGCTAGAGCATGATAGGGTGAGATTGGATGTGAGAAGAGCAAGCGAGTGAATGTGAGGGAAGGAGCAGGAGTATGATGAAGGAGGTGAGAGAGATGATGAATACAGTGGAGTGAGCGACAGCACAGTGTGAGAGAGAGTGACCTTCAGACAGCGAATGCACTTTTCCTTCTTTCTTTTGCAGTCAACTTGCCAAAAACCTGCAAAAACAAGGCCGTCATTCAACTGCCCTTTCGGGTGAATGTAAAAGATCTCATGAGAATTCTCCTGGTGTCCTGGACAACATTTATCCCTCAAACAACATCATTAAAAATAGATTATTCGGTCATTTACCTCGCAGCCATTTGTGGAAGCTTGCTGTGCACAAATTGGCTGTCGGGTTCCCTTCATTACAACAGCGACTACACTTCACAATCGCTTCACTGGTTGTGAAGTGCTTTGGGACGTACTGAGGCTGTGAAAGGCGCTATGTAAATCCACTTCCTTCCTTTCTTTCAAACAGCAGTATCCCCCGATAGTGAGGCCCTGCTACATGTGCCACATGTGACCCCATTAATTCCTCCCCTCCTCCACCCCTGGAAGTTGCGGATTTGGGCTGGGTTACAGTCCCAATTATCCCAGCCACCCTCTGGTACCTCACCCAAGTGATCATTCTTCATGTGTGGGCCTGGACAGTAAGTGTCACCGTGACGGTGCTTGATCCATTCATCAACCAGATGGTTCAGTGGATAAATACACTGTGTGTTACAGCACCAGAAAGGTGCCAGGATCCTTTGCTGGTCTGTGCTGACCTTTGCTGGTCTGTGCTGACCGTTGCTGGTCTGTGCTGACCTTTGCTGGTCTGTGCTGACCTTTGCTGGTCTGTGCTGACCTTTGCTGACCGTTGCTGATCTGTGCTAACCTTTGCTGGGCAGTAGTTCAGGCTAGCTACAACTGGCCTCAGCGTTCCTGGCCTCGGTCTAGGCCAGATTTTCTGCTCCTCATTAGCTGCCCTGGTGACTCTTGCTAAAAAAGTGCATGCGTGCGCACTTCTGGCGAGGAGAATTGGCCTTGACTGTGATAAACTCCACCGTTAAGTCCTTTGTTGGCACTGACTAGGGTCACGCATGGGGAATGGCGACCTGGCTTGGTGAAACCGCACCTCAGCACAGGCCAACGCCCTCAGATAAAGAGATATGACAAAAAAACTCCAAAAAAATCACTTCCTACAAATGAAATGTTTAGGTACTATATTTAGGTGGATGTAGGCCACCCCTGGATGTAGGCCGCAACCCAAACATAGCTCACTCCTGCACACCACCCACCCCCCCGCCCCCCGCCCCCACACCGCCCCCCCCAACCCCCCAGCCATGCCCCAGGCAAAAAGATAATTACTATTTACTTGCATATAATGTACTGCTAATAACAGCTCATATTTAATGAAGCAAACCATCCCATGGTGCTTCATTGTTGGGGGTCATGACCTGAGCAAGAGTGGGAGGCAGGTTAGAAGCGGTGTACAAAGGTGTGACAAAGAAAGAGGCTTTTGTAAGTGGAGAGAGATGTTGTAAACTGGAGGGGTTTAGGGAATGGGCTCTGGGGTGTGGGGTTAAGGTGACTGAAGGCTGTGCCAATGTTGGCAGTGCAGTGTGAGGAGGAATGCGTGACCTACCAGAGCTGAGAGACTGAGGTGTGGGGTGCGGCAGGGCAGTGTAGAGTTGGATATAGAGGTAAGGAGGGGTGAGGGCCTGGAGGCATTTGTACGAGAGGAGGACTTTGAAGTCACTGCACTCGAGAATATGGGGCCAATGTGGATCAGCAAGGATCAGGTGACAGGAGAGCAAGTTTTTGTGCCAATTTATTTTGCTTCAAAGGTGCACCCTCTCTACAAGTCAATACGGTAATACAGCTTCCAAAAGCTGGGATCGAATACATCTGTTAGGAGGTTCTAAATATATTCTACATGCAAGATCTCCTTAATTAGCAAATCAGTCAGAAGCAGCTAACAGTGATTAATGAACCTGTCTGTACTTCTGGGTCTTCAGCACGATACAGAAAACCGAATTAATTAGCCGACATCTTCCTAGGATGAAGAGATGGCGATCGAGGTGATTACTGCCTGAAGGTCGTGACCTTGATTTCAAATTCTGATGGTGCCATTTCGACTGCAAATTTCATTGCTCCAGGCTGGTGCCCAGACTTGGTTCACCTTGGTGACCATTTTGTGCCCTTCCCGACGTGTAGTGCAGTAAACACGGACTGGGCGAGGACTAACATTTTTGTGGTCCGTTATTTCTTAAAGTGGTTACTATTCAAGTTGCCTGTGCTCCTGTGTAACAGGAATCGATGGCTAGTTTGTTGATACTGTTGGAATGCAGGGGCCAGTAAAATGGTCCGGATGTAGTTGTCCCATGGCCGCTGATGTTGGGGCGCTGCGTGCGCCTACAGTGCTCTAAACCGACCTTTTACCTTACTGCGAGGTCAGATCATCAACTGAACAGTGCGTGTGGGTGGGTCAGGATTCAGGAGGTGGGCTGTCTGGCAGTGACAGCTCTTAAAGGGCTGCTGGCTCACTTAAAGGTACACTGCTGCTGAGGGGTATAGCTAGATGCAGCAAGGACATATTTTTAAACGTGCAACTCTGGTCGTCCTGCTGCAGGAGGTGTTGACCAGAAGGGTAGTCCTTTTCTGTAAAGAGCAGAGTGAAATGAGTGAAGGTGGAGGTGATGGAAAGAGATGGTGCTGTTTCACCTGTTAGCGACCACAAGAGCAGGTGCGCAAGGCAGCTACAGGGTGCTGAAAGGTGAGTGTTACCGCAAGTTACCCATCTTACATAAGAACATAAGGGACCCGAATTTGGTGAACATACTGCCTGCGGATCGCTGATATACCGCCCAAAATCGGCAAATTGATCGAAAATACCAACGTACCGCCCAGCGGAAAATTCATCAGCGACATCGTCCGCCTCTGCATTCCGCCGACATACTGCCCAAAATTGCCAAATTGGTGACTTATCACCGACATACCGCTGACCCTGCAGACCGCCCTGGAAAAGGTGGTTTTAAGTTGATCTTCAGTCGGTGTTATGCATCTTTACCTGTAATTTAAAAAAAATCTCTCCCACTTACCAGTCTCTTCCCCTCCCCGCCTCCACCCGACAGCGATCTGTTACCCCCCCCACAGCGATCTCCCCCCACAGCGATCTCCCCCCCCCCAAGGAGCGATTTCCGCCCCCCCCCCCCACACCCCCTCCGCCCCCACATCGACATACCACCGGCATACTGCCGAGAAATGGGTGGATGACCAATTTCGGCCAGAAGAAATAGGAGCAGGAGTAGGTCATTCGGCCCCTCGAGCCTGCTCTGCCATTCAATAAGATCATGGCTGATCTGATCCTGGCCTCAGCTCCACTTCCCTGCCTGCTCCCCATAACTCTTGATTCCCTTACCGCTCAAAAATCTGTCTATCCCCACCTTAAATATATTCAATGACCCAGCCTCCACAGCTCTCAGGGAATCTAGAAGTAGGGGGCAGAGAATTCCACAGATTCACGACCTTCTAAGAGAAGAAATTCCTCCTCTTCTCAGTTTTAAATGAGCGACCCCTTATTCTGAAACTATGCCCCCTAGTTCTAGATTCCCCCACGAGGGGAAACACCCTCTCTGCATCTATCCTGTCAAGCCCCCTCAGAATCTATTACGTCTTATACTTGTACAATGTTGCCTCACTGAAAGCTTGGTATAGCATCAGAGAGGGCGAATGACCAGCATTCGGGAAACGACTCATCTACTTCCCAATGCACGAGCTACCCATGTTTCTGTTGCCCCCTCTTGTCGAGCTGCCACGCTTATGTGTTTACTGTGTTACCCGCGAGGTGTGACAAATTGTAAACCACACACAGGCCACCCACACAAGCCCGCTGCATGCTCACAGACTCGGCTAAAGTAGGTGTTAGCTTGCATTCGTGGTTAACACAAACCTTTCATCTTCCTCAATCTAACGCAGGCCCCTTTCCTATCTATTTGCAGGAGAAGAATGCACATGACAATTACCAGCAACTACAGACAGGAGGGCACGGTAAGCACCAGACGCTTTGCGCACAGAGGAGACAGCTTCGCAGAATACTTGTCTGGAAGCAATTGAAAAAATGGGAGTAGGGGGAGGGGAAGTCAAAGGCCACCCTCCCAGCTCAGGGCTAGTCCCATGCTTTGTTTTGTTTTGTCCCTCACTCGCTCACTCATTCATCCATTGAAACGCAGTGCACAGTGACCTACAGCAGCACACACAATATCTTGCCATGTAAGCTGTGTTTGAGTTGATGTTTCGTTGGGAGCATTGTGTGCTTCTGATCTTATAGTTCGCCATTAAGAGGTGGCACCAGAGGGCAGTGCGCGCTCCGCCGCACACGTCTCACCGCGCCACTCACTCTTGACAAGCGTCAGCCCGCATACGCCCGCTCCCGGGGGCAGGGCTATCGGGCCGCACTGGGAGAACGCAGGTTGGCAGTGAGGAGCAATTGCAGTGGGATTCGGAGGAGTTGCAAACTGCGAGATGGAGTGCCGGTTCAAAGGTCCAACGTTGGTGCTGAGCCAGTGGTTGCGGAGCGGACAAAGCCCGCCCACAAACACAGTTTGGTAACTCGGCATCGGTTCGTGAGCAAAGCGGTTAGTGGGCGCCGATGGCGGAGTTCATTAAGACGCAACTGTGCAGTGCTGCATGAGCATCTGACCAACGCTAGTGTCAGCTCTGGCTCAGTGGGTAGCATACTCGCCTCTGAATCAGAAGGCTGTGGGTTCAAATTCCACTCCACTCCTAGGCTGACACTCCAGTGCAGTGCTGAGGGAGCGCAGCACTGTCAGAGCTGTCGTCTTTCGGATGAGATGTTAAACTGAGGACCCGTATGCTCTCTCAGGTGGATGTAAAAGATCCCATGGCACTATTTTGAAAAAGAGCGGGGGAATTCTCCCCGGTGTCCTGGCCAATACTTATCCCTCAACCAACATAACAAAAACAGATGATCTGGTCATTATCACATTTGTGGGAGCTTGCTGTGCATAAATTGGCTGCCACGTTTCCCACATTACAACAGTGACTACACCCCAAAAGTACTTCAATGGCTAGAAAGCGCTTTGAGACATCTGGTGGTCATGAAAGGCGCTATATAAATGCACGTCTTTCTTTCAACACGCAGACCACCATGGAAGGCTTGGTGCCCCCGATGCCCTCTGCAGTGAAGCTCTCCTTTGCTGAGCTCCCAGTGTAGTCATGGCTTTCTTGATGGACACTCTGACTGGGGCTTTATGCACCGCCGGGCTCCAATCGTCTCTGTGTTCACCATGGGCGCCAGCCAGATAAGACAGGGCTTCGACAACCTCGTAGCTGCCCAGCTGCCCAGTTGTCTGTTGCCAGACGGAGGCAGCAGGGAGATTGCGGGAGCTGGCAATGATGATGCTGTTTGCCAGGACAGAGCCAGAACTGTTTCACCCGAGTTCCCCTCTTAAAAGGCAGCAAACGTACTACATACCATACAGGGCAGGCAGTCACTGCATCAATCTCTGTGACACCTGCAGTTCATCATCATCATCGGCGGTCCCTCGAAACGAGGATGTCTTGCTTCCACGCCAAAAAAGGATAAGTTCACAGGTGTTTCAATGAAGGACCTAATATTCCAAGTCCTGAACTATATCCTGAAGGGTGGAAGATGCCTGTGCGTGGATTTTTTTAATGTGTGGTGGCTGTTGCACGCCAGGCACCACACGGGCTTGACAGAGCTAGGTCTTGGTCCAGTGGCAAGGATTACCCAAGATGACTGGAGACCTGCTCTGCTAAACGGGCCTAATACGCACACATATCGCAGTGTGGGCTGACCTGTGCTGCCCCTGGGCCCCTGGCCCTGAACTAACGTCTCTCCTGGGCCCTGATCACGTCCCTCCACAGTCTCTCGCCGCTCCTTCGCCCCGACCTCGCCGCTCCTGCTGTATCTGCCCATGCTCCAATCACCGACCTGGACCTTGATGACATCATTCTTCGCTACCATCGCAGCTCGTGCTGCTCCCTGTAGTGGTACGCCTCCACGCTGCTCCCAGGCCTCCGCTCACTGCTCATTTTATGGCCCCGACCTGCCGCTGGTGTTCTCACGCAGGTCGGGGCCTACACGCTGCACCTGCAGTTACAAGACTATCGACTGACCAATACAGGATGATACAAGGTCATCTCCACCTAAAAACAGACACCTGACAACCATCCATCTCAATTTTTCCTTTCAAACCACTTAGAATAAAAACATAGAAGTAGAAGATATGTACCATGCACTGTCACTACAGAACACATCCGCACCATACACTGTAAGAGATAACAATGGTTGAGATGCTTAATACTGGAGTTCCTTTGTTATGAGGCAGATTAAGATAGTTGGTGAATGTCATGTATGCACCTGTGAGTATGTTCACAGGTTTGTGGAGATGTTAAGTTGGGAGTGGCTTAGCCAGTCACGTGATGTTCACAAGATTCAATAAAACCCCAGCCAGTTGGGTTCAGGGGATCCACGATGAGGCAGGTGGTTGTGAGCCTGGTGGATGAACTGGTAATGTGTAGTGTGATTGTTAAGCCTTTGCTAATAAACCAACTAGTTCTTAATAGCAACGTGTTGCTACGAATTCTTGAAGCAAATACATTATAGGGAGGAGTGCACAGGAGGCACAGCTTCGATAATGATACTGGACGCACGTGCAGATGGTTGCTGTACCTGCTAAGATCCCATGGTACTATGCCAAGAAGAGAGGGGAGTTCTCCTGGTGAACATGCTACTCTCAATCAGCACTGCCATAAACAGATTAGCTGGCCATTCATCTCATTGCTGTTTGTGGGCTCTTGCTATGTACAAAATGACTGCTGCATTTGCCTCACTCATCTGCAACTATGCCTGCAGTCAGAACGATGACTGCGCTGGGGGTTCAGTTGAACGCTAAACACCTCATGGCACGATTCAAAGAAGAGCAGGGAGTCCTCCCAGTGTAGCCAACATTTCTCCCTCAAACACTACCATCAAACAACAGAGAAACTGGCCATTAATTGAATTGCTGTTTGTGGCACCTTGCTGTGTGCAAAATGGTTGAAATGTTTACCTACAACAGTCAAAGAAACTGACTGGGTGGAATGTTCCTTATCCTGTCCCTACAGGGTTGAACAGTATTTACACCACCATCCATTCCCCACCGATCCTGCCACTTTCCTGGGTCAGGGGTCATTAAATATTCATGGCGGGCTCCCACTAGAAAGAGCAAGCCCACTCGTGGCCCCCAGGAAATCCAGGTATTGCTGTGGGGAGGCGGGAAGAAAACTTAAAGTGGGGGGCGGCCACAAGGCCCCAAAGACTGGAAGAATTATTTTACCGAAGGCCTCAGCAAATAAGCGAATTGGAGGGAACGAAGGTCTCCAATCGGCCGTTTTGCGGACTGCCCCAGTTACCAGGTGGCCCCAGAGAGGGACAGGTGGGGTGGGAAACGGGCTGTGAGTCTGAACCCACTCCCCGCTGTTATAGCGGGTGGGGGAAGGAAAGGTAAGATTGGAGTAGGGGATGCGGTGGTTAAGCCCAGCCGTCTGATTTTCTCCGCTGTGCATACTGCTGGAATTTAGAAGACTGAGAGGGAATCTCATAGAAACATATAAAATTCTGACGGGATTGCACAGGTTGGATGCAGGAAGAACGTTCCCGATGTTGGGGAAGTCCAGAACCAGGGGGTCACAGTCTAAGGATAAGGGGTAAGCCATTTAGGACCGAGATGAGGAGAAACTTCTTCACTCAGAGAGTTGTGAGCATGTGGAATTCTCTACCACAGAAAATTGTTGAGGCCAGTTCGTTAGATATATTCAAAAGGGAGTTAGATGTGGCCCTTATGGCTAAAGGGATCAAGGGGTATGGAGAGAAAGCAGGAAAGGGGTACTGAAGTTGCATGATCAGCCATGATCATATTGAATGGTGGTGCAGGCTCGAAGGGCCGAATGGCCTACTCCTGCACCTATTTTCTATGTTTCTGCTACCCCGCCAGATTCGAGGCAAATATCGGAGACCATTCCCGATCACTGTGTGCGTGAGAAGCACCGTGAGGCATTTCTGAGAATAAGGCGTTGTGACAGTGCACATCTTTTGTAAGGAGAACAAATAACAGAACTATTTCTGCACATCGTTTCAAAAAGAATTCCCACATCATATAAACCCATTGGTGTCAATCACGTTTGAGTAAAATGCCCTCATGGTGAGAGACCGCTGTCAGGAGCGGAGACGTGAGGAAAGAGAAGTTGGGGATAATTGCATGAGTTGGCTGAGGGATTTTTTCTGTTTGCTATTAAACTGCAGCAACACACAATACTGTCAGTTGTCATCATTAAGTGGAGGCTTAGAAAGACCATCAAGATCCTGAGCAGCGCCCAGTCTTATGTTCGGCTTGCTCTGCCAAATAAGCGGTGCTAAGATATCCAGGCAACAGGCACTGTGCTTTGCATGAGCAGGCTGGTTTTATAATAACGCAATCAGTTTTCATTTACATAGTTACACAGCGGCAGGTCCATTTACGAGGAGGGGAGCGGCAGGCGCTGTGTCCAAATCTATTGGCCCTTCTCCACACCATCATTAAAGGTGCGCAAAGAACATGCAAATTAGGCTTGCAAACTGGAAATTCTTCATGTGGAACAAACGCCCTAACACAGCAGCCGATAACCTCAGCTTGGCACAGTTGTGGGTTTGAGTACCAGTCCGAGACTGGAGCGCTGTCAAAGGCACTGCCTTTCAGATGAGATGTTAAACTGAGGCAGTGCCTGTGGGCAGATGCAAAGGATCCCATGGCACTATTTGAAGAGGGGCCCGGGAGCTCTCCTGGCCAATATCTCTTCCTCAGCTAACACTAACAAAACGGATTAAGTGGCCATTCATTTCATTGCTGTTTGTGCAAAATGGCCGCTGGCGTTTGCCTGCAAAACAGTCAATTTACATCAAAGAGGAGTGATGGCCAATGTTACCGCTGATTTGTTTGGGGGTGCACGGCCCCTTTAATGGGCTGTGTGGCCCATTCAGATTTCCACGCAGGCGCGGTTTTTCCATTTAAAAGCCGCTGCGTGGCCGAGCAGCTCAACGGGAAGACTGGTGATGAGGAACTGCATCAATGCAAGTCTATCTTGTCTTTTCAGAGGATGAGCCCTTCCCACCTTCTTCATCTCTTTCAGGCAGTGATAGATGCAGGGCCAGTGGTTCCCAGGTCCAATCAGTGCCGAGTTCAATCATCTCTGAAGTGCAGCCCCACCCCCCAGCAGAAGTCAGCAGCTTCCAGACAGGAAAAGAAATATCAAATCCCCAGGATGTTCCAAAGCACTTTACAGCCAAAGGGTTACTTTGTGTAGTCCCTGTTGTTATGTGGGCAAATACAGCAGCTAATTGGCACACAGTGCCTAAATGAATGACCAGTTATTCAGTTTTTGATGGTGTTGATTAGGGAGGAATGTTGGCCAGGATTTCACGAGAACGCCCATTTGACGAATAGTGCCACGGGATCTTTTATATACACCCAACCAGGCATCTAGTTTAATGTCTCGTTAGAAAGGAAGAAAGAATTTATTTTAAAAAAAATATGACAAAATGGGGTTCCCCTGATGGCTCAGTGAGTTTCTCCAGCGAGTCACTGGGTTTTATCCCTACTCTACGCTGAGTTAGTTGATCTCAACCCGGATATCAGTCGTGGTCCTGCAACTGGCAAGGCGGTGGATGGGGGACGGTGAAATCAGCCAAGGATCCCCACCCCCACTCCTTATTGTCATCCAATAACCCCTGTTAGAAAGAGTAAGCATAAGGAAGTTGAGTGAAAAAAGGAGTGGACTTGGCTGTGAAGCCCTCTGCAGTTGAATATACTGCCAATGCTCATGGGCACTTGAGCGAGGTACAGACTGGTGCCTGTGAAACTGGACTCTTGAATAAGTCGGGAGAAAATGCTATTGAACATCTGCAGATAGTTAATCCTTACTCTCCATCATAGTGGGAACAGCCCCTTTAAAAACGTACAAATACTATATCTTTTTCCATTTGACTAAAATACATATTTATTCCGCATGTGTAGCTACATTTTTTTAAATAAAATGCTCTGTCACTCACCATAATGAATAATTTACAATGTCAGCCCTTAACTCTCATGAGAAACCATGCGGTCCCATCATGCAGACATTTTAGGTCAAAGATTTAACATTTTAAAGCAAAGAAATTAATTGAGCTCCGTGTTCGATTCTTGGCCTCGTCCGATAATATCAGGGACCGCCAAGGCGAGCAAAATGTGGTAACCACCAGATGTCATATTTAGAGCCCCACCCTCCCTGCCTTTCTGACATTTTCTCCCAGTCCCACCATGTTACAAATGTTAAAAGGATGCAATAAGGTAGATACAGAGAAACTATTTCCTCTGGTGGGGAAATTAAAAATGAGGTACCCAAACCTTAAAAATAGAGCTAGGCCACTTAGGATGGAAATCAGGAAGCACTTTTTCACACAAAGTTCAGTGGAAACCTGTCTCCCCAAAAGGCTATGTTTGCTGGGACAATTGTAGCTTTCAGAACTGCGATCATTAGATTTTTGTTTGGTAAGGATATCGTGGGATATGCAGCTAACGCGGGTAAATGGAGTTGAGGTTCAGATCACTATCGATCTAATTGAATAACAGAGCAGGCTCAAGGGGCTGAATGGCCTCCTATTCCTATGCCTCAATATCACGCTCTTTTTAAAATTTTGCCTAAATGTCCATCTCTTTGACTTTGCCTTCAGTCTCCCCCATACATTCCCCTACTTCCTACCTCAAACCCCTCATAAAGCACCCATGGCATTTGCCTGTGTGAGGGATGTTACAGAAATGCTATTTTCTGTTCAACTTCACAGATAATGCCCGATTTAAGGGGATGCGCACAATATGGGGATTCCTTTCTGTTCCAGTTCATTCCTTTCTCTCTAATCTCACACTATAAACATTACAGGTGTTTACGATCAAATCATTCTGGAAATGCACGGCAAGTCCGTCAGCACCTGATAGGGAAAAGGCTGGTGGCGGTCTGGTTTGCACTCCTCCCAAGATGCTGAATTCTGACACGGGGACTTCGCCCCTGCATTATTTACAGCCAGAGATGGTGAGTGGGGAGAAAGAAATGGAATGGAAAGGATTCTCCATAGACCTCTCTTCTCCTTGAATCAGGTGTTAATGGTGAAGTTTAACTTATATTTCTATAGCGCCAGATGAACACCGCAGAACATTTTATTATTAATATTTCTGTAACACTCGGTTACAAATTTTGGTTCGGTACTAGATATTCTCTCACTTTCAGTATCAGACTCTCTGGTAAGTGGACCCCACATCCCTTACAATCAGGAGTTTACCGTTACTGCATCAATATCTAATTGTACAATAATGTGACCTTGATGCTGCAACAATAAGACCTTTTATTCTATGTACTAGATACTATCATCTTGAATGCACCTCATATGTATGTCTCTTACCTTTCAGAAGATGGAATGATAAACACTCAAGAGGAACGAGGCCAATTTGAGCCCAGTAAGCTTGTTTATTTAACACGAAATCCAGAACTAACCAGATTATAGTTTTCAGTGAAATTCAACGGGCTGGATTTTCGGTTGCCTAATGCCTCAGTTAGCGGCCAGGGGGACGTTAATGTGAGCGCAAGAGGTCACCGACCGGGAGCACAGCTTTTGGCGCCCTGACCAAAAATTCATTAGAGGCTCACCGGGGGCGCACACCAGTAGTGCCGGGCTGCTGACGATCGCTCCAATCCTGAGGTCAGTCCTGGTGCAATGCCCACGCTTGCACCCCGGTCGGAAAATTAGGTGCGGCCGCCTCATTTAACAGCTGTCAAGAACAACGTCTGGAAAACAGTGGGTCCAGGCTTGCAGAGCCATTAACTGGTGGCTACTTAAAGGGATGAGGAAGCATTTCCCTCGGAGGTCACAGTCAGTGCAACGTTTACACACAGCACGGTGCGTGAGCCTCCGAGTTTGCAACGGCAAACAGACATAGCAGTTGAGCTTGAGAGAAACTTATTTCTAAAACTTTAATGGGGGCATTACTATGCCATGCCTTTAAGACTCAGCTGTTCTTGGGGTCTGACTGGGAGTTCAGCGCATGTGCAATGGATCCGCCAAATTTACCGACCAAACATTTGTTATCGCCCCCTCCCCCCCAGCTCTGGTGTCCAACAGCTGATTTCGTGCAATATCAGCACATCGCCCGAATGGGCTGAGGGCGTAAACTTTTCCAAGGCGATAAAATTACCGCTCCGCCCGGGTTACTGCCCAAAATGAGGCACGACCGAATTTCTCCCCCAATGTATTTCATATTGCTCCTCTTGACATGAAAAAAAGCAAAGTAAGCCATTCTTTCAATTATTGGGCTAATCTAACTTTACAAATGAGTGATCTCTGAAACTACCTGGCATTAACCTTTCTCTTACATGTGTTCTTATCTCAACCCGGAGGCTCTCTGTCCCCCGTTAACTAATTAGAAAGCAACGGCATTTGTCTTAACGATCGTTTCAAATTCAAACTTTGGAAAAGATTACAGTAACCCAATTAAAAAAAAAAAATGATTCTGTGAAGTGGGCGACAATTTATTACTCACCTCTGGTTGCATTGAGTGAACTACATAGTGTGGGACTGCAGTCACCTGTAGACCAGACCGGGTAGGTCCCTCGCTGATAAGCATTAGTGTGCCAGTTGGGTTTTTATGACAATCCAGCAGTTTTCATTGTGTTTTATCTGGTGCCAACTCACAAATAACCAGATTTATTGAATTCAATTTCACATCTTGCTATGATGAGATTTAAACTTACAACTTCTGGCATCCTAATCCACTGCTTTTACCAATAGGCTACGGTATCCATATTGGCTCATTTCACAGTCAATCGAAACTACTACCGTTCCCCTGTCACCAATATGGCCTGCTTAGCTGAAACCCCTCCCACTGTGCTCAGAAGGGAAGGCATTACATTCAAGTTCCAGGCTGTAATATACTAATGAACCCCACTGTCTCAAACTGACGAGGTACTCGAGAAACACAATTCTGTTTGCCTCGCCATCTAAACCTGGCTATTGGGTCTAGTCTACATTCCCAGATAGCTTGTGCACTGTGTGCATGAATTCCATATGCACTGAATTTAACTCAGTGGCATCATCTTGATGTAAATTAATCTGTGACCCCGCCAAGGCCAAATAGGAAAAGAAATCTTAAAATATGAAGCCTTCACCCTCACCCCCATTTTCAACGGATAATTGATCCAGCTCCATTTTAAAGAAGCCAAATCAACTGGTGGTTTATTCTTTATCGCCACTATCCTGTGATAAACTTGTTATTGTTCTAGCCTCTAGCCTTGCTCGAGGCTTGTCAGTTCTGTAACACTGTCCTCTAATTATGGGCTCACTGTCCCAAGTTAATAGCTTGTTTATTTTACCCTTATCTACACCTTCCACGTTATATTATATTGCAGGCACAGTGAAACAGCCATATCACTCGTGAATTTTGCTTCCCAAATCGCTCTAATGGTGGGTTAGTGTAACTGGAAGCTCATTGAATGAAGATGTGTTTTTTTTAAATTACTTCACGTCCATTTCTGTGAAGCACATTAAGACGGTAATGGCTCCGTCTTTCCCATGCATCGAACCTGAATGACCTCAAATCTAAAACATAAATCATTATTTTCCCTATTTGTGTTTATTGCTGTTCGCTAAACATTTTTCCTTTAGATTCCTGTCTCTTTTACGTTCATGTTATTTATTTTCATGGCCTCCACAAGGCCTCAAAGCCCGAGGGAAATGGATCCCAGATTAGAGGGAATCCTTTTTTGGCATCCCAAGACAAAGTCAATAGGCTCAACAAACATGTCTGTTTTTGATACATCAGCCCATCTATCTGCCTTCTCAGAGTTAAGGTAGTGCAGTGGCTATTGAACTGGATTAGCGACCCATGAGTTTCATTTCTACCATAGCATGTTGTGAAATTGAACTCAATAAATCTGGTAATTCGTGAGCTAGCGCCAGAATAAATGACCATGAAAGCTGCTGGATTGTCATAAAAGTCCAAAAGGTTTGCTATGTCCACCTCTACCTGGTCTGGTCTACATGTGACTGCAGTCCACAGTACTTGATAGACTGTTTACGCTCTCTGGGTGTTAAGTCCTGACTCTAATGTACTGACTTACACGAGACACATGCTGAAGTCAAGGTCACTCAGGACCTGCACCTTTAATTCCAGCTCTCCAGTGCTGCACTTGCCTGAGACCTCCCTTTATATACCTCAGTGGGACAGGTATGGAGTGTCTCCTGCAAGTGCACCCCTGGTGGTAAGGTATGCTTATTGTTACAGGTCATATCCAGTTACAGTCATGTATAGCATGGTAAGATACAGTTATATACAGTAATGTGAGATACATGACACTGGGTAACTAAGGATGGGTATTAAATGTGACCTTGTCAGCGTCAACCACATCCTGGGAAGAAACAGAAAAATCTTTCCAAAGAAGCCAGACTTTAGTGGTCTTTCCTTATAATTTAGATATGGAAGTTACTGTGGGTCCCAATGGCTTGTTCGAAGTCCAATGGTAGTTTATGTTATTGATTTTGCATTAACAGAGCAGGTCTCCAGTTGTCCTGGTTACCCCTTGCGACTGGATAAAGGCCTAGCTCTGTCAAGCCCGTGTGGTGGCTGATGTGTAACGGTCACCACACATTAAAAAAATTCACGTACAGGCATCTTCCACCCCTGGAGTTCAGGACTGGAACATCGGGTCCTTCATTGAAACATCTGTGAACTCGTGGAAGCAAGTCATCCTCGTTTGAGGGATCGCCTATGATGTTATTAATTTTAAAAGCCTCTCCCCCCACCCCCACACCCCGCTCCCTATGCCTCTGCCCAAACCCTCTGACTTCCAACTCAGTTTTGTTGTGCATTCCTCCCCCTCTGCTCTACCATCACTAGCAGAGCTCTCAGACATTGTGCTCCTACAGTCTGGAACTCCCTTCCTAAACCCCTCCCCCGACAGATCTCTGCCCACCTAAAGCCTCCTTAAAACCTACTTGCATTTTTGGTCACCTCGCCAACCCCCTCTTCTGCGTCCGTGCTCTGGTCCGATGGCCAACTGTGAAGCGCCATGGGACATTTTGCTACATTTAAGGATGCTATACAAGTATAAACTGAATTGATTCAGTACGGGACAGTCAACGAATGGACACACATGAGAAGAGATAGTCAATGTTACATTAATTCCCCAAGTCCATCTGGGTACCTCAATGGTTTAGTTGGTAGATTCCCTGTGAAGTATGGAAATGATCCATGGAGACTAAGGGTGTGTGTGTGTGTGTGTGTGTGTGTGCGTGTGTGTGTGTGTGTAAGATCAAGCTTGAGTGCGGTGCCCCCCATGATCAAATAGCATGCCAGGACTCAATGCCTGGGCTATAAAGGTGCAGTACCAGAGGCTGTCAGGCAGCAATGACATGCTATGTCAGTGGAAGTCAATGCCTTCAGGGGAAGAATGGAGAGATTCCTGCTAGTAGCAAGGCCTTGTGTGTGCAGAGCACAAGGTCTCTCCAATAAGCTTTATAACAGTTAAATGAAATGTTTCTATGTGATCACTAATACTAAAAGGGGATTATCGTCTGATCCGCAGGCAAAGAAGACTAAAGTAGAATGCAGAGAGGATTTACTGTGACATTTTCATTGCTACAAGAATCACATTCTCATTAACAGGTACAGGATTTCCTTAAAGTGAAAGGGGCTTAGACCATTAAAGAGAAGCAGCCTGGACCCACATAGAATTTACAGCAGAGAATCAGGGCTGTGCCGGTGTTTATGCTCTGCACGAGCCTCCTCCCAACCTACTTTATCTCACCCTATCAGCATATCCTTCTGTTCCTTTCTCTCTAGTTTCCCCTTAAAGACATCTATGCCTTTCGCCTCGACTACTCCCGGTGGTGGCAAGTTCCACATTCTAACCACTCTCTGGGTGTATTAGAGCTCCCCTAGTAGACTACTGCTCCACCTAGTGGACTACTGTGGTAAATACAATAAAAGGATCATGTGATAAGGTCACATGATGACAGTTTCTGTATTAGAGCCATCTTGTGGAGTGTGTTTGTTAGTGATGTTGTATGAATATATCACATTGGGTAAGAAGTTTCTCCTGAATTCCCTATTGGATTTATGAGTGACTATCTTATATTTACGACCCCAAGTTTTGAACTGCCCCAATAGGCCAGAATCCAATAGTTTGAATGGTTTTACACTCACACTTGTTTCTCTAATGGTAGAGTGGGATCCACCCTCTCGGGCAGTGTGGAGCAGTGCTCTGGAGTCTGTGGCTTGGTGTATTTTGACCCTCCGGCCAGCGGGCTGAGCTGTTTCTGTTGCCTCAGTCGATCTTTGGCAGAAGGAGATGACCGGTCCCAATCGCAGCCGTCAAACTGGACTGTAAAAACACAGAGTAAAACATTAATCACAGAATCATACAGGGGAGAAGGTGGCCATTTGGCCCATCGTGCCTGTGCCGGCTCTATGAAAGAGCTCTCGAACTATTCCTGCTCTTTCCTCATAGCCCTGCAAATTTGTTCTGATGAAATATATATCCAATTCTCTTTTGAAAGTTATTATTGCATCTGCCTCCATCGCCCTTTCAGGCAAGAGAAACAGTTTCATAAGAACATAAGAAATAGGAGCAGGAGTCGGCCATTTGGCCCTTTGAGCCTTCAATAAGATCATGGCTGATCTGATCTTGGCCTCAACTCCACTTCCCTGCTCACACCCCATAACCCTTGACTCCCCTGTAGTTTCTCCTTATTTACTCTATCAAAACTTTTCATAATTTTGAACACTATTGAATGTTCCCTTAACCTTCTCTGTTTTAAGAAGGATGATCCCAGATTCTCTGGTCTCTCCACATAAGTGAAGTCCCACATCCCTGGTATCATTCTGGTAAATCTCTTTTGCGTCCATGACATCCTAGAGCTTAATGCAGCATTGTTCCCATTTTGTTAAATGCTAGAATTCCATCTTAGGTCTATCTCGAAGGTTACTCTCAGGATCACTGGAACGCACTGGATGACCCGGATGGGGTGGGGGGTGGGGGAGGGAGAAAGGGAGGTGGGGTGCAGCTTTCTGATTCTCCACACAGTGTGATTCCCTGTTTCCAAACATCTTGCCGAGGGAAAGAGCCGGCTGGATCCCTCGCCACAGGAGAAGGAAAAGTAACATGTTTTAATCAGGTTTTTTCGCTTGCTGTATGGAAGCTGGGATGATCTTATCTCCTAATGATATTTCCACCGGAGAGGTAGAAACGGAGAGGCAATGGCATTGAATCCCAGCTCAGCCAGGATCCCACAGCTGGACAGGCTGTGAATGGAGGCAGATGGAGTAGCCAATCAGCTGAGGAGCCGAAGGTTAGGCGAAAGTAGACAACATTTGACCTCAGGATCGTAGTCTGCCTCTGGCTCAAGGAAAATAATAAGGAACCGAGTAGAAGACCACTCGGACGATGCCTTTATTCCCACTGAGAATTCACAGTTAACACCACCAATCAGGAGGTTCACTAATGAGGGTCCATCCTCAAAACCCCTCACTGTACTCTTCAGATGATGTTCGATCTGCTGACTGTCTCCAGCGCTTTCTGTTTTTTGAACCAGGGCTTGTTTATGGTTAGTGGACAGGCTTTTACATATCAAAGTGGTACAGTCAAGGTTTTATCACATTCGCAGGTTCCAATTGTCAGATCTTCAGTTCTGGCCATTTTAATTGCTGCTAAACCTGCTTCCGTAGGCTTGCTCAGCAGGGAGTGAGCTGCAGGAGACAGGGAAAGGGCTACTATTGAGGATTCTCTTTAAAAGGAATTTAAAACAAAAGGATCTACCTTTAGCAGCTAACTGGAGTTCATTAAAAGGGGGGGATGTATGTAGCAGGCAGTGTCGTCGGACCTCTCGCGTTCCAACTAGCGATGGTACACTCGCATGTCAACGCTGGTGCACAGTCACACACAGCTGCTACTCAGTAGCTTGCGTCACTTCTTTCAGTCTCGGGGGAAGGCCCTTGGCAGGCCAGAGACGTTTAACAACTCTAGGCCCGCTGCACTGGAGCAAAATGATGAATCTAACGGCAAGGGGGGATTCAGGTGACTGATCGATAAGGGAATCGAGGGTTATGGGGAGCGGGCAGGGAAGTGGAGTTGAGGCCAAGATCACACAGCCATGATCTTATTGAATGGCGGAGCAGGCTCGAGGGGCCAAATGGCCTACTCCTGCTCCTATTTCTTATGTTCTTGTGTGACAGCCATTTACAGGCCCTACGGCCAGTCCACGGAGGGAGTGAATGAAAATATCTCTTCAGATAGTGGGCTGTGCCTCAAAAAGCACGGACGCTATCTCTGTTATATGATTCCTACTGTCCGCATTTCTCTCCCTTAACCATTCCACGTTAAGACCTCTTTTTCCACCTTTAGAAGCTTCCTCACCGCCTACCCCTGTGTCCATGCTTTCTGCCTTCATTCACAACTTATCTACTGCTTTTCTGTGTACTCCCTCTCTCTTCCTCCGTGAAGTACTTTAGAACATTTTATTATGCTACAGGGGCTGTACACATGCAAGCTATTATGTCAAATGATTTGAAAAAACCTAGCATGCAAAAGCCAACAACGCGTTAAAATACTCACGCGCTCTGTGACACTGGCCCCTGACTTTATAAAGGCCGAGTCATTTGTTTGGCAGTTTTACAAAGCTAGAACTATTTGGAGAGGATCGGGGAGCACTAGATGGGGCAAAGTAGAGGGAGTTTTACTCTGCACCTATTGGTGCTGTACCTAACCTGGGAGTATTTCATGGGACAGTGCACAAGGACCTTTATTTTGTAACAAACGAGTGTTGTACCTGACCTCAGAGTCCTTGCTAGGACAATGAGAAGGAGCTCTACTCGACATCTAACCTGAACTATACCTTGGGAATGTTTAATTTTGCTGCCTTTTCCCATGAATTTTCCCCATTTAAGCACCTTGTCTTAGGTTAAAGGTGCTATATAAATGGTGTTGTGTATCTGTAAAGCATGCACTCCCATGTTCCGCCACCAGGGAGCTCATCCCCTGAAGTCCCAAGGGATCCCAGCATCCCTTGGGAGCACTGTATATAAGCTGACCCCTAAGGCCTGTTCCTCACTCTGGAGTGTTTTATTAAAGATTGAGGTCACTGTAACTTTAACCTCCTTGTGTGCAGTCTCATCTGTGTTAGGAACACAATAACTGGCGACGAGACCATGAATCCAACGCAAAGATGCAGCAAACTGTGGGCATCCTGGAGAAGTTCTCGGAGGGTGAGGACTGGGAAGCCTATGTCGAACGGCTAGACCAGTACTTTGTAGCCAACGAGCTGGACGGAGAAGGAAGCGCTGCAAAAAGGAGAGCGGTCCTCCTCACAGTCCGCGAGGCACGGACCTACAGCCTCATGAAGAATCTTCTGGCTCCGGTGAAACCCACAGATAATTTGGATGAGGAGCTGTGTACACCGGTTCGGGAGCATCTTAACCCGAGGGTGAGCGTGCTGATGCCGAGATATCGGTTCTACACGTGCCAGCGATCTGAAGATCAGGAAGTGGTGAGCTACGTCGCCGAGCTAAGGCGACTTGCAGGACAATGTGAGTTTGATGGCTACCTGGAGCAAATGCTCAGAGACTTTTTTGTACTGGGCATTGGCCACGAGACCATCCTACAAAAACTTTTGACTGTAGAGACACCGACCCTCAGTAAGGCCATTGCGATAGCACAGGCGTTTATGTCCACCAGTGATAACACCAAACAAATCTCTCAGCATACAAGTGCTAGCAATGTTCATAAATTAACTGGAACTGTGTTTGCAAGCAGAAATGTACAGGGCAGAACCCACGAGTCTGCAACTGCCAGCAGGCCTCAGGTGACCCAGATGATTCAGAGTCCCCAACAAAGGATGAATGCAAGGCAATTCACACCTTGTTGGCGTTGTGGAGGCTTCCATTCAGCCTATTCATGCCACATCAAAGGGTATGTTTGCAAGAGCTGTGGAACAATGGGGCACCTCCAACGAGCTTGCAAACGAGCTGCAAGCTCTGCAAAACCTGCGAACCACCACGTGGCAGAGGAAGATCGGTCCATGATGGATCAAAGCAATTTCGAGCCTCAGAGAGAGGAGGCAGATACTGAAGTACACACAAAATGTCCACCTATAATGATAAACGTAAAATTGAATGGCTTACCGTAGTCATGGAACTGGACACTGGCGCGAGCCAATCCATCATGAGTAAAAAGATGTTTGAGAGACTGTGGTGCAACAAGGCATTCAGACCAGCCCTGAGCCCCATCCACACGAAACTGAGAACGTACACCAAAGAGCTCATCACTGTCCTCGGCAGCGCCATGGTCAAGGTCACCTACAAGGGCACGGTGCATGAATTGCCACTCTGGATTGTCCCAGACGATGGCCCCACACTGCTTCGAAGGAGCTGGCTGGGTAAAATCCGCTGGAACTGGGATGACATCCAAGCGCTATCACATGTCGATGAGGCCTCATGTACCCAGGTTCTCAACAAATTTCCTTCCCTTTTTGAGCCAGGCATTGGAAATTTTTCCGGGGCGAAGGTGCGGATCCACTTGGTCCCAGAGGCACGACCCAGGCGCGAGCGGTACCTCACATGATGAGAGAGAGAGAGTGGAAATCGAGCTGGATAGGCTGCAACACGAGGGCATCATTTACCCAGTGGAATTCAGCAAGTGGGCCAGCCCGATTGTTCCAGTACTCAAAAGTGATGACACGGTCAGGATTTGTGGCGATTATAAAGTAACTATTAATCATTTCTCGCTACAGGACTAATACTCGCTACCTAACGCAGACAACCTATTTGCGCCGCTGGCAGGAGGCAAGACGTTCACCAAGCTCGACCTGACTTCAGCCTACATGACGCAGGAGCTGGAGGAGTCTTCGAAGGGCCTCACCTGCATCAACACGCACAAGGGACTGTTCATCTACAACAGATGCCCATTTGGAATTCGGTCGGCTGCAGCGATCTATCAGAGAAACATGGAGAGCCTACTCAAGTCGGTACCACACACGGTCTTTCAGGACGACATATTGGTCACGGGTCGGGACACCGCCGAGCACCTACAAAACCTGGAGGAGGTCCCCAAGCGACTGGATCGTGTAGGGCTGCGGTTGAAGAGGTCGAAATGCATCTTCATGGCAACAGAAGTGGAGTTTTTGGGGAGAAAGATCGCGGCGGACGGCATTCGGCCCACAGATGCCAAGACAGAGACTATCAGGAACGCGCCCAGGCCACAGAACGTCATGGAGCTGCGGTCGTTCCTGCGACTCCTCAACTATTTTGATAACTTCCTACCGGGGTTAAGCACCCTTTTAGAGCCCCTACATGTGTTATTGCGCAAAGGTGAGAACTGGGTATGGGGAAAAAACCAAGTAATTGCTTTTGAGAAAGCCAGAAACATTTTATGCTCCAACAAGCTGCTTGTATTGTATAACCCGTATAAAAGACTTGTGCTAACATGTGACGCATCGTTGTACGGAGTCGGGTGTGTATTACAACAAGCTAACATTGCGGGGAAGTTGCAACCTGTCGCCTATGCTACCAGGAGCTTGTCTAAGGCCGAGAGGGCCTACAGCATGATTGAGAAAGAGGTATTAGCGTGTGTGTTCGGGGTAAAGGAAATGCCTTTACTTTACAGTACCTGTTTGGCCTCAAATTTGAGCTGGAAACCGATCACAAGCCCCTCACATCCATGTTCACTGAAAACAAGAGGATAAATACTAATGCCTCAGCCCGCATACAAAGGTGGGCACTCGCGCTATCAGCGTATAACTATATCATCCGCCACAGGCCAGGCACCGAGAACTGTGCGGATGCTCTCAATTGGCTACCATTGCCCAACACGGGGGTGGAAATGGCGCAGCCTGCAAACTTGTTGATGTTGGCGCAGCCCGCAGACTTGTTGATGGTCATGGAAGCATTTGAAAATGATAAATCACCTGTCACGGCCCGCCAGATTAGGACTTGGACCAGCCAAGATCCTCTGCTGTCCCTAGTAAAACACTGTTTACTGCATGGGAGCTGGGCCAGCATCCCCGTTGAAATGCAAGAGCTAATCAAGGCATTCCAGCGGCGAAAGGACGAGCTGTCCATTCAGGCAGACTGCCTGTTGTGGGGTAACCATGTAGTGCTACCAAAAAAGGGCAGGGAGATGTTCATCTCAGATCTCCACAGCATACACCCGGGTATAGTAATGATGAAAGCGATAGCCAGATCCCACGTGTGGTGGCCCAGTATCGACTCTGACTTAGAGACCTGTGTGCGGCAATGCAGCGTATGTGCTCAGTTGAGCAACGCGCCCAGAGAGGCACCACTAAGTTTGTGGTCCTGGCCCTCCAAACCATGGTCGAGGATCCATGTCGACTATGCGGGCCTGTTTCTCGGTAAAATGTTCCTGGTGGTGGTGGATGCTTTTTCAAAATGGATTGAACGTGAAATAATGTTGGGAAGCACCGCCATCCCCACCAGTGAAAGCCTGCGGGCCATGTTTGCCACCCACGGCCTGCCTGACATACTGATCAGTGACAACGTGCCATGTTTCACCAGTGTCGAATTTAAAGAATTCATGATCCGCAATGGGATCAAACATGTCACCTCGGTCCCGTTTAAACCAGCCTCCAATGGGCAGGCAGAGCGGGCAGTACAAACCATCAAACAGAGCCTTAAATGAGTCACAGAAAGCTCACCCGCCTGTCCCAAGTACTGCTCAGCTACCAAACGAGACCCCACTCGCTCACAGGGGTGCCCCCGGCTGAGCTACTCATGAAAAGGACACTTAAAACCAGACTCTCGCTGGTTCACCCCAACCTGCATGATCAGGTAGAGAGCAGACGGCAGCAACAAAATGTAAATGATGGTCGCGCCACTGTGTCACGGGAAATTGATCTGAATGACCCTGTGTATGTGCTAAACTATGGACATGGTCCCAAGTGGATTACGGGCACGGTGATAGCTAAAGAAGGCAGTAGGGTATTTGACGAGACAATGGACAAATTTGCAGAAAGCACCTGGACCAAACGAGGCTGCGGTTCACAGACTGCCCTGAACAACCCACAGCAGACACCTCCTTTTTCGAGCCCACAACACACACCCAAAGGATCAACGACACCACGCTGGACCAGGAAATCGAACCCATCACGCCTAATAGTCCAGCAAGGCTAGGCTCACCTAGCAACCCTGCAGGGCCAACAACACGCCAACCCAGCGAGGGCACAGCCAACACACCAGAACAGACATTTGTACCGAGGCGGTCCACCAGGGAAAGAAAGGCTCCCGACCGCCTCGCCTTGTAAATAGTTTTCACTTTGACTTTTAGGGGTCGAGTGATGTTGTGTATCTGTAAAGCATGCACTCCCATGTTCTGCCACCAGGGGGCTCATCCCCTGAAGTCCCAAGGGATCCCAGCATCCCTTGGGAGTACTGTATATAAGCCGGCCCCTAAGGCCTGTTCCTCACTCTGGAGTGTTTTATTAAAGATTGAGGTCACTGTTACTTTAACCTCCCTGTGTGCAGCCTCATCTGTGTTAGGAACACAATAAATGTAAGTTGTTGTTTTCCTTCTTTTCTCCTAAAGATGTTGGGGGAGAAATTGTCCTCTTCTTTAAGGCCCATTAAGAGGCGGTAACAGGGAGGTAAGGTCTTTCAGGGGCAGGCAGTTGGAGCCGACCCATCCACAATTGCCCCGGTCCGGGGGCGGCGGGAATGGGTTTCCGCTGCGGCCCGTGTTTCCGCCCCGTCCAGCGCTCTGACCCGTTATTGGCTGTGCACCGACCCCTTACTGACCAGCGGGGCAAATTGCTCCCCGGGAGTGCGGACGCCACCAGTCCCTGCCACTGATAGCTTTGAGAGTTGAGAATCAGCCAGTGGCTGGGCGGTGTGGCCGCCTTTAAAGGGGCGGGCACATCATTTTATTTCAATTGTCAGCCGGATCCCGAGTCAACTCTACAATGACAGCTGATGATTTGGCCGGGCCGCCAACATGTATCCCGCCGTCCCCTCTTGGGTGCCGGCCCGGCCGAATCCCTCCCTGGTGGCCCAGGGGCTTTAAGTGAAGGGGAGGGATGTTGCGACGCGGCACGTCCGTATCACACTGGCGGCACTGACATGGTCAGCGGGTGGCGCCCCGCTCCACACCCGAGTCCACCTCACACCTGGAGTATTGTGTACAGTTTTGGTCTCCTAACTTGAGGAAGGACATTCTTGCTATTGAGGGAGTGCAGCGAAGGTTCACCAGACTGATTCCCGGGATGGCGGGACTGACATATCAAGAAAGACTGGATCAACTGGGCTTGTATTCACTGGAGTTCAGAAGAATGAGAGGGGATCTCATAGAGACGTTTAAAATTCTGACGGGTTTAGACAGGTTAGCTGCAGGAAAAATGTTCCTGATGTTGGGGAAGTCCAGAACCAGGGGTCACAGTCTAAGGACAAGGGGTAAGCCATTTAGGACCGAGATGAGGAGAAACTTCTTCACCCAGAGAGTGGTGAACCTGTGGAATTCTCTACCACAGGAAGTTGCTGAGGCCAATTCACTAAATATATTCAAAAAGGAGTTAGATGTAGTCCTTACTACTAGGGGGATCAAGGGGTATGGCGAGAAAGCAGGAATGGGGTACTGAAGTTGCATGTTCAGCCATGAACTCATTGAATGGCGGTGCAGGCTCGAAGGGCCGAATGGCCTACTCCTGCACCTATTTTCTATGTTTCTATGTTTCTAAACAACACCCCAAAACACTGGGAGGCAGTGTCAGAATTAAACAGACAATTTTTCCGGCTCTTCCCTTTGACTCCCTCCGCACGGAAAATGTTCGGATTATTGGCCTTCCCAATTTCCCACTGAGGGCAATTTGGGCCTCGTTGTCCTTGTAGGCACCTGTTGGTTTCAGTACCTTTCCCCTCGTGTGGGAGCCCATCAGAGGGTGTTGGCGGGCTACTTGGTCATGGGGAGCATCACAGCTCAGCCGGATACTGTCCACGCCCACGTTCACACAGGGGCGCCTCCAGCAGGGGCCTCTGGATAGTGAGCAGGACTAGGAGCCTCGGTTGGTGTTTCCTGAGCCCAGTTATAGTGATTTCCCCACCAGACTGGCTGGGAGCGGCTAACCCAACACAGGTCAGGGATTGAAACTGGGATCCTTCCAGGTCGCCATTGCTCAGCTACTCACTAACCTAACACGATGAGCCACCGAGGGCACTCGATACTGAGACTAAGATGGGAAAGTGCTCTCTTCCCTAGAACTAACATCCCTCACATTGACGAGCACAAACGTTACAAAGAAGGCCCCCTGAAACTTATAACGACAAACACGAACCATGACAGTGGTTTAAAACCGTGCCATCTATCTCAGTAACTGGTGCCATTTTCATCTAGGGCCCGATTTATTTGGCTTGGACTTATTTTCTCTCAACAACTTCAGATTCTTCACAGAAAAATGATCAGTTGAAAACTCCGAGCCGATCAACAGGAACTGATAACTCCAGCTGGGAATTAAGACAAGGCCCTGCATAAGGCCACAAAGGATAAAGGATCAGCACAAGCTGCCATTATGCAATCCCAGCTCTTCACTCCATGGGAGGCCATACCAGCATAGCCAGTTGCAAATATAAATCTGGGGCTTTTGTTTTTCTTTAACATTCTTCAATGTCTTGGTGGATCATTTTAGTACATTCTGCAATAATCAGATAAAAAGAGCATTCAACTCATGTCCTACTGGGCAACAGTAGTAGGGAAGCAGAGCAGTTTGACTTGTTCATCTGCTGTGCGACTGTGTGTTCAAGACCTTAATGCTCCATTGCAGCTCTGTGATGTCAGCCGGACCACCAAGAGAGTCACTGAACCCAAGCCAGCTTGTACTGCCGTCTCTTCCACAGGAGGTATGATAGGGCAGGAATGGACATAGGCTTGAGGCCCACTACCCCCTTAAATCCCAGAACAAGAGGCAGGAAACAGGGGATAGATCGCTCTAAGCATACCTCTGGTACCAAGCAGCCGGCTGCAGCAAGCACTGGCTGCGGTTTCGAACACTTGGGTTCTGGGTCTCAGCCTCGACAGACGGAAAAACAGGGGATGAAAATACAACGAAGAATGGAAACTTATCAATGACAATTAAAATTGGAAAAAATGTAATGTCACAATGGCTGTACTCAGCTTCAAATAGTCTATTAACTGGATATTTCACCTCAAAGAAATAAAGTTCACCATAAGACACATATTATTTTGACTTTGATAAATAGAAGAAGCCATTTTGATTCTTGTGTCAGCCATTTTGATGTCACAGTTCAAAAGGTCAAGTAAATGAAACACAGGTGGAATTTTCCCTTCATTTCAACCGAGGGAAAATTCTGCCCATAGTCTCCCAACCTTCACATTTAAGTTTAAATATTTAAATAAAAGTGACTGAATATATACATATATATATAACTGTAACATATATATCTATATCCTGGGAACAAGCAATTCACTGTGGAAAGGTATGGGTGAAGGAAGGGCAAAGGATGATGGGATGTGAGGCAATTCCATGCAAGCAAGCTTGTGCAGAGTGGGGGATGGGAAAAGGCAAAGCAAGCAATCACCTTCATCATTCACTGAGTCACCGTCTAGCTGTCCCACAGGAGGGGGCCAAGGGAGCTCTTTAATTTCCTTAATCTCTACTGCAATGGTGATCATGGGATAGGTTGGAGAAAAAGAGGGAGAAAGGGCAGGAGAAAAAGCTGAGAAAGGTCAAATGAAGACAGCGTATCTCTCTGTTCAGAGCTGATCTTTAAAATTAGCCCAGTGTCTATACATCAAAATGATAAGCAATGAAAATGGCAGCCTTAAAACCTGCCCCACCTCCCAAATGGCACGCCAGGTCGGTTTGCTCAGGTGCTGTTCCACTGTGTGTCCATAGCCTCAATCACTACCGCAGTGGCCTTGTGCCCAGAGTAGGTTTTACTGCCCATTCTTCCAAAGGGGAAAGAGGGATCATCTAACTTGAGCTGATCTTGTACACAGGGTACCTCGCAGCAGGCAGCCTGCAATCCCTCTTGACCGATGCCTGGAACATGGTGAGGGAGAAGGTGGAAAACATGGATTTATTTTTTTTGTAATTAAAAACAAGAGGGCGAATTTCCACAGGGGTTTTCCCCATCTTCTGCCACACCTTTGGTGGACCATCAGCAGAAATCCCGGAGAAACATCATAAGCGGGCGGCTGTTTATGTGGAGTTTCCGCTGAAGAGACAGCAGGATATCAGTCGTACTCTGCAGAAATTCTACCCACTATGTTACAACATAAGATATTTGTGGAATCGCTTGATTTAAGAAATCTCCAGACCAGACAAGGGGCAGGGTTGATTTGGGACTGGGATCAGAACTTAAGATCTGCCAAATCTCAATGGTGATAGTACTTTGAAAGCAATTTTTTTGAAGACTGATAAGATGCAGTATAAATGAAAATCATTCTTTTGATGTTTCGTTCCCCAGTATGAAAGTTCTTTGGAAACCTCACTAACCAAGGACTCCATTTCACGAACAGAAATAATGAAAGCACTCGCATTTACATAGAGCCTCTCGTATGCTTAACGTGTCCTGAAGGGCTTTACAGCCTATTAATATCTTCTGAAGTGGAGTCATCGCTGTTATGGAGGAAACTACACCAGCTCATTTGCACGCAGGGCAGTCGCACAAACAGCAAATGAGATGAATGACCAGTCAACCTGTTTGTGGTAGAGTTGGTTGAGGGAGGAATATTGGCCTGGGCACCAGAGTTCCCTGCTCTTCAAATAGAGGCTTGGGACCTGAAAGGGCACCAGTGTAACTACATAGAATGACATTGAATTTACTGCACAGAAACAGGCCATTCGGCCCAACAGGTCCACGCTGGTGTTTATGCTCCATATGAGCCTCCTTTCACCCCTCTTCATCTAACCCCATCATCATATCCTTCAATCCCTTTCTCCCTCGTGTAGCCCTCTTGATTCCCCTTAAATGCATCTACACTGTTTGCTTCAATTATTCCTTGTGGTAGCGAGTTCCACTGTCTGGCAAAATAAATTTCTCTTGAATTCCTTGTAGGATTTATTAGTGAATATCTTACATTTATGACCCCTACTTTTGGACTCTCCAACAACTGACAATGTCGTTGCTACATCTATCCTGTCAAAGCCCTTCAAAATCTTAAAAGATCTCGATTATGTCATCCCTCAAGTCTTTTCTTTTCTAGAGAAGACCCCCAGCCTGTTCGATCTTTCCTAATGGTTATAACCTCTCAGTTTTGGTGTCATCCTTGTAAATCTTTTTTGCACCTTTTTTTAGTGCATCTATCTCCTTTTAACAAACTCGCTTACTCGTTCAAATACCTTGCTGGAATAAAGTACATGTGCATCGATCATATGCTTTCCTCGAAGTGGGACTGCTCGACAGGGATACTGGGTAAATATTACATCCCTTACCTTGACGCACTTTGTGAAAATTCATCAAAAACTTAAAACTAAAAACAGCAAGTATTTTGATTTAGGCACAGGACTTCAATTTCCAAGAAGGATCTTTTAAAACTCAGCACACGTATTCTGACCATGTTCAGCAGCTTTCACATGAATTCCTACATTCTCAATGTTAATTGGGTGCATTCCACTTCACCTCGAGTTTGATAGAATGAGTCTCCAGGCCTTGATGGAAGGGTACTTCAGCCAAGGTTTGTTTTATAACTATTGAAATCTATTACTCATGTATGTGAATCATAGTTTGGGCTAAGTAGTTCCTGCTGATTGCACTTCAGTAATATTCAACTTGTAATATACAAAGTTAGCAGGAAATTGATCAATATCCTATTTACGGCCAATTCCATGCCCATAACATTTTGCAGTAACTGGATTTCCATTGCTGAGTTAAGGATTTGTGTAGTATTGTACCAGTTTATTTTTGGTGGCCATGACATGGAATCAATTTGCTGATGAGATTTACAGACTGATCATTTCAATCTGTTTGTGGGTGAATAATGAACAACAGTCCAATCTGAACTCAGCAGATAGACACCACCTTTGACAATGCAGCACTCCCTCAGTACTGTCCCATGCTAATTAGAGGTTGCAGGCCATGGAGGACGGCGAGGGAGCATTGAATCGCGGGGTGCAGAGGGGTCTGATCGATGGGAAGGTCAAGAAGTTAGCTGAGGGGTCCGCCGGGGGTGGGAGGTGAGGGGGAAGTACTCCTGCTCCTCCTGGCCTACAAGCAATGCTGGAAAAGCTCTTACCTGTTCCATACAGCAGTCCTTGCCTCCCTTTAGCTGCCAGGTTTCCCGAGGTCAGCGTGTGCTCAGGGGCGCCCAGCTGGAGAAGAATGCAGAGGCTGGTTGGGGCAAGGCCTTGGAGGGAATTGAACACCAGGACATGCATCTACTGGCTTATTGAATCTCTGCCAAAGTGGGGGTTATGGGAGTGTGGTACTTTGTGTGGGAGAGGACTTGAGCACAACAGCCTGGAGAAGTTGCTTATGGAGAGCAGAGGGCAGTGAGGATTCCCCAATTTACTTCACCACCTTGCCTCCTTGTGCTCTGCACTGTGGCCATTTGCCTGTCACCTGGGTTCTGCAGTTAAATAACATTCTCAATGCTTTCTGGGTAAGGTGCTCTGGCAGTTTTTCAGCTATTGTTGTGTTTCTGTACTCCAGTAGGAGTATGCAGCAAGACCTGGACAACATTCAGGCTCGGACTGAAAAATGGTAAGTTATATTCGCGCCACACAAGTGCCAGGCAATGACTATCTCCAACAAGCGAGAGTCTAACCACTGCCCCTTCGCATTCAGCAGCATTACCATCACCGAATCCCCCACCAGCAACATCCTGGGGGCTCACCATTGATCAGATACTTAACTGGACCAGCCACATAAATACTGTGGCAACAAGAGCAGGTCAGAGGCTGGGTATTCTGCGACAAGTGTCTCACCTCATGACTCCCCAAAGCCTTTCCACTATCTACAAGGCACAAGTCAGAAGTGTGATGGAATACTCTCCACTTGCCTGGATGAGTGCAGCTCCAACAACACTCAAGGAGCCCGATGCCATCCAGGACAAAGCAGCCCCCATCCATCACCTTAAACAGTCACTCCCTCCACAGGCACACCGTGGCTGCAGTGTGTACCATCTACAAGATGCATTGCAGCCACTCACCAAGGCTTCTTCGACAGCAACTCCAAAACCCATGATCTCTGCGACTTAGAAGGACAAGGGCAGCAGATGCATGGGAACACCATCACCTACAAATTCCCCTCCAAGTCACACACCATCCTGACTTCAAATATATTGTCAATCCTTCATTATCCTTGGGTCAAAATTCTGGAACTCCCTCCCTAACAGCACTGTGGGAGTACCTTCACCAGATGGACTGCAGCTGTTCAAGAAGGCGGCTCACCACCACCTTCTCAAAGGCAATTCGGGATAAGCAATAAATGCAGGTCTTGCCAGCGATGCCCACATCCCAGGAATGAATGTAATGCCCCTATTTAAAAAAGGAGGCAGACAAAAAGCTGGAAACTATAGACCAGTTATCCTAACATGTGGAGTCCATTATTAAGGAAGCAGTAGCGGAACATTTGGAAAAGCATGATTCAATCAAGCAGAGCCAGCATGGCTTTATGAAAGAGAAATCATGTGTGACAGATCTGCTGGAGTTCTTTGAGGATGTAACGAGCAGTGTGGATAAGAGAGAACCAGTGGATGTGATGTATTTGGATTTCCAGAAGGCATTCGATAAGGTGCCACATAAGAGGTTACTGCACAAGATAAAAGTTCACAGGGTTGCGGGTAATATATTAGCATGGATAGAGGATTGGCTAACTAACAGAAAACAGAGAGTCGGGATAAATGGGTCTTTTTCCGGTTAGCAAACAGTAACTAGTGGGGTGCTGCAAGGAAGTATAAAAGCAGAGAAGTCCTGCTACAACTGTACAGGGTATTGGTGAGGCCACACCTGGAGCACTGTGTACAGTTTAGGTCTCCGCATTTAAAGAAGGATATACTTGCATTGGATGCTGTTCAGAGAAGGTTCACTAGGTTGATTCCGGAGATGAGGGGGTTGACTTATGAAGATAGGTTGAGTAGGTTGGGCCTATACACATTGGAGTTCAGAAGAATGAGAGGTGATCTTATTGAAACATAAGATAATGAGAGTGCTGGACAAGATGGATGTAGAAAGGTTATTTCCACTCATAGGGGAAACTATACCGAGGGGACATATGGCTAGAACCTCCACTTTTGTTGTTATCGCCCCAAAGATGGGCTTTATTTCTGGCGTGGGCATTTGAAAAGGGTTTTCAGATTGCCGGCTTCTCGCCCATTCTCAAAGCACCTAGTTTCCACTTTTGAAAATGAGCATTGCCGCGAGCGATATAAAATGGACGTTAACATTTGTTTGACCGTCTGCCGTAAAGTGTGGCTGTCCTTAGCAATGGCATGGCAACGCTCGATTCCCGCGATTCTGGAGATCAAGGGTCATCATGACATGCGCAGAAGAGGAGACAGAGAGAGAGGGATATTGTGGGTGATATGTGTGCGAGGTGGTGAAATTGACGCTGGGTGATCTGTTGGCCGTTAGTTTTGGTAGATATGCTCTTCATGACAAAGAAAAGTGGACGGGCGGTATTATTGAATCTCGGCATTAATTCCGTGCGGAAAGTAACGCTGGGTGATAATATGGGTGTTGATTTTGTCCGTTCTGCTGATGCCGCCCAAAAAAAGTGGGCGGGCGGTAATATTTTTTCCCGGTGTTAACCACATGGGGAAAGTAACGCTCGGCGATAAGTTTCCTAAAAATGCCCTTCAGTTTCCATTTTGTGGCTAAATGGGCGATATCTGGGCGTTATACGTCTTTTCAGCAGTAAAATCGCCATTAAGCATGCAAAAAAAGTGCAGGTCTAGCCCCATAGTCTTAGAATAAGGGGCCGCCCATTTAAAACTGAGATGAGGAGGAATTTCTTCTCTCAGCGGGTTGTAAATCTGTGGAATTCTCTGCCCCAGAGAACTGTGGAGGCTGGGTCATTGAATATATTTAAGGCTGAGTTAGACAGATTTTTGAGTGATAAGGGAGTAAAGGGTTATGGGGAGCGAGCAGGGAAGTGGAGCTAAGTCCAGGATCAGATCAGCCATGATCTTATTGAAAGGCGGAGCAGGCTCGAGGGGCCAAATGGCCTAATCCTGCTCCTATTTCTTATATTCTTATGAATAACAAAAAAGGACTTAAGCAAGCCCTCTGCTTAACAGTTAATTATTCAACTGAGCAATAATAGGGTTAGCAAAATTGAAGCCCATGGGACAAAAGAGTCAGTAGAAGCTAAGGGAAAAAAGAGAGTTGTGATGAATGGCTGTTTTTTGGCCTGTAGGCCTCAGGGTTCAGTACTGGGACCATTGCTGTTCTTCATACACAGAAATGACCTGACCTTGGAGTACAGGGTACAATTTTGAAATTTGCAGATGACACAACACTTGGAAGTGTAGTAAACACTGAGGAAATTAGTAACAGACTTCAGGAGGACATAAATAGGCTGATGGAATGGGCAGACACATGGCAGGTGAAATTCAACGCAGAAAAGTGTGAGGTGGTACATTCTGTAGGAAGAATGAGGAGAGATGATACATGCTCAATGGTGCAGTTTCGAAGGGGGGGTGCAAGAAGAGACATCTGGGGGTGTTTGTGCACAAATCTTTGAAGGTACAGAACAGGTTAACAAAGCAGTTAATAAAGTATAGGTGATCATTGGCTTTATAAATAAAGACTTGGATTTATGTAGCGCCTTTCACAACCACTGGATGTCTCAAAGCGCTTTGCAGCCAACGAAGTACATTGGAGTGTAATCGCTGTTGTAATGTAGGAAATACAGGCACAGAGTACAAAAGCCATGAAATTATGCTAAACCTATATAAACTATTAGTTTGATCCCAGCTGGAGCACGGTGTCCAATTCAGGGCACCACACTTTAGGAAGGACATGAAGGTTTTGGAGAGGGTGCAGAAGAGATTTACTAGAATGGATCCAGGGATGAGGGATTACAGTGACATGGGTAGACTGGAGATGCTGGGGTTGTTCTCCTTCGAGCAGAGAAGGCTAAGAGGAGATTTTGATAGAGGGGTTTAAAAGCATGAAGGGTTTAGATAGAGTTAATAAAGAAAAACTGTTTCCAACGGCTGAACGGTCGATAACCAGAGGGCACAGATTTAAGGTGATTTGCAAAAGAACCAGAGGTGACAGGAGGAAAAACGTTCTTACGTAACGAGTGCTTAGGATTTGGAATGCAGTGACTGATATGATGGTGGTTACAGATTCAATAGTGGCTTTCGAAAGAAAATTGGATGAATTCTTGGAAGAAGAAAATATTGCAGGCATATGGGGAAAGAGCAGGGAGTGAGGCTAACTGGAATGTTCTTCGAAAGAGCTGGCGCAGGCTCCTTCTGTGAGGTCCTATTCTATGATTGTAATATTCACCCATATGGGCCGTCATTCAAATTAATGATAGGCTGGATGACCGAAGGCAAAAGTGAAGGTTGGGCCTATTCATCAAGCAACCCACCTTGAGTTGGGTAAGCAGACATACACACACACTGCAGATGCACACATCATACATACTCAGATGCACACGTGCATGCAAACGTGCTCAAATGAACAAATGCCTACACGCGCGCATGTACATTTGTGCACACACACACAAACATGCTTACATATACACACACACAACACAGTTATTGCTATTCAATCATAATACATCTCAGGTCTTCTCGATTTTATTTCCCAAGATCAATTTATTTTTAGAATGTTCAGAAGAGACTGGGTTGATTAAAACGGCCGTGGTTCTACTTACATTCAATTATTTTATACAAAAGGGATTTTTGAAATTACGATTCAGCCCCTTTCTCTACTGCAATCAGAAAACATAGTCACCTTCCCCACCACTGCGTCCCCTCCCCCCCCTTTACTGACTAACAGGAAGACTGGGTCAGGGTTTTCTGTTCTGGCCACTAAATTGTGGCCGTAAATCACAGAAATGGAAAGCCGTGGCCTTTAGGATTCATCATAATCATCATAGGCAGTCCCTTGAAATCGAGGTAGACTTGCTTCCACTCTTAGCATGAGTTCTTAGGTGACTGTACAGTCCAATACGAGAACCATTGTCTCTGTCGCAGGCGGGACAGACAGTGGTTGAAGGAAAGGGTGGGCGGGGAGTCTGGTTTGCCGCACACTCCTTCTGCAGCCTGCGCTTGATTTCTACATGCTCTCGGCGACGAGACCTTTAGGATTATATTGCCATTGGAGCACAACTTTTTGGCAGATGCACATTGAAGTACCTCTTTTGGTGGGTCGTTGGTCTTCAGTATATAGTTGCACTCTATCTAGAAATAGAGAAACCAGGTGACAAAACAAAGCCCACAGTGCTGGACACCAAGATTAAAATGATTAGGAGAGAAAATAAGAAATCAGAAAGGTCAGTAGTGGGTTTTCAAAAGCCTCCAGAAAAAAGTCACTTTCCCCACCAGTGCGCACCCCTCCCATTCCCCCTACCCCGCCCCCACACCTTACCAACCAACAAGAAGATTGGGCAGGGGAACTGATAGGGTAGATAAAGAGAAACAATTTACGCTGGTTGGAGAGTCTAGGACTAGGGGGCTTGGTCTAAAAATTAGAGCCAGGCCTTTCAAGAATGAAGTTCGGAAACATTTCTACAAGTAAAGGGTGGTAGAAGTTTGGAACACTCTTCCGCAAACTGCAATTGATGCTGGATCAATTATTCATTTTAAATCAGAGATTGACAGATTTGTGTTAACCAAAGATATTAAGGAATATCGGGCAAAGGCAGGAATATGGAGTTAGGTCACAGATCAGCCATGATCTCATTGAATGGTGGAACAGGCTCAAGGGGCTAAATGGCCTACTCCTCTTCCTATGTTCCTAACAGGAGCAAGAGAAGTTTGAGAGATGGGTGAGGAAATGTATTATAATTTATTATATAGGAACAGGATTAGGCCTTTCAGCCCCTCGAGCCTGCTCCATTCAATCAGATCATGGCTAATCTGTATCTTAACCATTTACCCGCTTTAGCTCCATATCCATTGATACCCATACCTAACAAAAATCTATCGATCTCAGTCTTGAAAGCTCCAATTGTCCTTGTCCCGAGTGTCTTTTTAGGGAGACAATTCCAAATTTCCACTATCCTTTATGTGAAAAAGTACTTCCTGATTTCCTTCCTGAATGACCTAGCTCTAATTTTAAGATTATGTCACCTCGTTCTTGATTCCCCCTCCAGAGGAAGTTTCCCTGTTTATATTTCCCCGCCCCCTCCCACTCTAGCCCTTTTGTGGTAATGGGGATGGGAGAGCGTTTTCCAGGGTGCACAGATTTGCTTACACCAAACCGGCTTTTTTAAGCCAAACTGTTGTGGGGCAGACACTTCAACACTGAACAAGCTTAATATAAAAAAGCTTCAAAATTGGAAGCAGCTAGACAAGGTGAGAAGGCCGAGGCGGATAGCGTGCGACACCAACAAGGTTGAAAAGGTTGGGACAAATCACGAAGCAACCATTAGGTGACATCGTCTGTGGGATTTTAGAAGTCTGCAGACTGCAGGAGGAGGAGAAAACTGGGAGATAAGAAGCAACACAGTTTGACGTCCTGGGAAAGAATAAGGAGCCAGCGTAATGAGTCTCAATTCTAGACTGAGGATGCAGAGAGGATGGCGGAGCAAAGTTCAAATAACTTTAACCAATAAGTAACATTATTTAAAATTGAACAAGGGGCTGTCTTCTTTAAATATTCAAAACCAAGTAAGAACTTGCAATCATATACAGGTGGAATGTCGGAAATCCGGAGTTCTAAAAACCGGAATTTGTCCGAAAACTGGACATTGTGCAGATTGCAATAGTCGTTGTCCGGAATCCACAAATATTTCCCGAAAATCGGACTTTTAAGCTGTACATGCCTTTTTCCAAGCGGGAATCCAAAAAATGCACAGCCCGGTGCGGCCCGGCCTCGAGGTTGACGGGATTGGGCCGTCGGAGGTAATGCTCCGAAATCCGGAAATATACGAAAGTCGGCCCAAGGGTTTCCGGATTCAGGACGTCGGATCGTCTCTGAAATCCGTAAATATGCAAAAGTCAGCCCAAAGGTTTCCGGATTCGGGATGTCGGATTGTCTCCAAAATACGGAAATACCCGAAAATCGCCCTCGAGGTTTCCGGATTCGGGACGTCGATTGCTTCTCCAAAATCCGATAAAACCTGAAAACTGGAATGGCCTCGGTCCCGAGGTTTTCGGTTTCGGGACGTTATACCCGCAGCACCTTATTATGTCCTAAAGCCCTTCGCACCAGTGTTGAAGTGCAGTCAATGTTGGTACATCAGCCAAACACTCATTGTGCACAGCAAGATCCAACAAACATCAAATTCGATGAAGGGCTAATTAATCTGTTTTCGGTGGAGGGTTGAGGGAGAACTCACTGCTTTTTTTCCTCCAAATAGTATTTGGGATCTTTAACATCCACCTGAAGCTCTCAGAGAGGACTTCAGTTTAGTGCGTCACCTGAAAGACAACACCTCCAGCAAGGCAGCATTCCCTCAGTCCTGTACTGGCCCGTCAGCCTAGATAATGTGCTCAAATCCAGGAAATGGCTCCTAACTCACAACCGTCTGACTCAGAGCCCCAGGTGAGCTGCATGTTGACCGAGTGGAAAGCCCTCGCAGTTCATGATTGCACCATTGTTTTGTTTAGCAGTACACGGGGGCTGCATGTATACAACCGATGATACCCTAAATATTGAGAAATCCTGCCTTTTGGAAAAAACCTAGGGGAAGAAATTGCCCCTTTCTATAAGTGCCTCAAAGAGGCGGCCACGGGTCAGTGATGACTCACGTTTGGTCGGTGTGGAGGGGTCGACATTTTGAAAATTGTCCTCCATTATTTTTGGAGCGGTGTACGGGACCGCCGCGGCTATCATCCCGCCTCATCGGGCACGCGCCGACCCCTTATCAACCGGCGGCGACCCCCTTTCTGTCCCATGTGGGAAATTGCCCCACAGGAGCGGATTGGCCGCCGCTCGGTGCCCCCGCCAGCTTTTCCTGGCGGGAAGCTGCCTGTGGCTGGGTGATGCGTCCATCCTTAAAGGGGAGGGCTCACTGCCGCGGGCGCCATTTTATTTTATTTGTCGGCCAACTGACACGTCGGCCCGACAATGGTGGCCACGGGTTCGGTCGGGCCGCCAACAGGCAGCCGGGCACCCCCTCTTAGATACCGGACCGCTGGCCTGGCCTAAACCCTCCCTGGTGGCCCAGTGTGTGCCACTAAAGCGGCTGCAGAGTTTGCAGGGGCCTTCCCCTTTAACTGAAGGGGAAGGACGTTGTGACGTGCCTGGTACACCGCCTCGCTTCTGAAAAAAAAATTAAGTCCTGAATTTCGCCGGATTGTCCGCCCCATGCATTGGGGCGGAGAGGACACTTACAAAACAGTGAATGCACCCCGTTTGGGGCGGGGGGCAATTTCGGCCCCCAAGGGTCTTCTATTGCGGTTACCTGCTGTCCACGATGAAGCTGCTTGCTCTGTCGAGCATGTCAGCCACCTGCTTTATACATTTGTGGTCCTCAGATTGACTGATGGCCCCTGTGGCGGGAGGGATTGAGGAAATGAGGATGCGGCAAAAACCGGACTGAAGTGACTTTTGGAGCAATTGGTGGTGCTGTGCCCGTTCTGGAGTTTGGCTGCAGACTAGCTCACAACATGAGACCCAACCCTGTCACAGCCTGCCTGTTGCATCATAGCCTGTATACATGTCCTCTAACAAGCTTAGGTACATAAGAAATAGGAGCAGGAGTAGGCCATACGGCCCCTCGAGTCTGCTCCGCCATTTAATACGATCTGATCATGGACTCAGCTCCACTTCCCTGCCCGCTCCCCATAACCCCTTCATCCCTTATCAGTTAAGAAACTGTCTATCTCTGTCTTAAATCCATTCAACGTCCCGGCTTCCACAGCTCTCTGAGGCAATGAATTCCACAGATTTACGACCCTCTGAGAGAAGAAATTTCCCCTCATCTCAGTTTTGAATGGGCGGCCCCTTATTCTAAGATCATGCCCTCTAGTTCTAGTCTTCCCATCAGTGGAATCATCCTCACTGCATCCACCTTGTCAAGCTCTCTCATAATCTTATACATTTCGATAAGATCACCTCTCATTCTTCTGAATTCCAGTGAGTAGAGGCCCAACCTACTCAACCTTTCCTCATAAGTCAAGCCCCTCATCTCCGTAATCAACCGAGTGAACATTCTCTGAACTGCCTCCAAAGCAAGTATATCCTTTCTTAAATATGGAAACCAAAACTGTACGCAGTATTCCAGGTGTGGCCTCACCAATGCCCTGTATAACTTTAGCAAGACTTCCTTGTTTTTATACTCCATCCCCTTTGCAATAAAGGCCAAGATTCCATTGGCCTTCCTGATCACTTGCTGTACCTGCATACTAACCTTTTGTTGTTGGATATGTAATTGTGGGTAGGCACAGCCTTTTTATGATGTGTAATTGCCTGTGCCAGCGGGTGGGGTCAGTGAGTAGCACTATCGACTCTGAGTCAGCAGGTTGTAGGTTCAAGTCCTGTCCAGAAACTGGAGCACAAAATCTAGGCTGAAAGATCCCACAGCACTATTCAAAGATGAGCAGGGGAGTTCTCCCCAGCGTTTATCCCCCAACCAACATTACTAAAAGTAGGTTATCTGGTCATTATCACATTGCTGTTTGTGGGAGCTTGCTGGTCCCAAACTGGCTGCTGCATTTCCCACATTACAACAGTGACTACACTGCAAAAGTATTTCATTGGCTGTAAAGTGCTTTGGGACATCCTGAGCTCATGCAAATGCTACAGAAATGCAAATGATTTCTTTCTTTTTTTAAATTCAGTTTTATTCCATCTCTCTATTGTTCTTCCTCTTCTTTGACCCAGTAAAAAGAGACGAGAAGCCAGATTCCCACTCTCCTAAGGTGTAGGCTAATTTCAAATATAGAGCGCCCTCTTACAAACCTCCTTTACTCACAGGGTTAATCACAGAAAATGTCAAAAATGCAATTTAGAATCGCTGTTGATATTTCTTGGCTGTGTCTTTAAATGCCTTCCTGGATTAAGGCTCAGCCTAGCAACCTTGGGGGTCCAATTACTACAGGTGACATTGCGAAGGTGAAGGATGGAAATGACAGTGCCGTCTTTTGGACGAGACATTAAACCGAGGCCCCGCCGGCTCTCTCAGGTGGATGTAAAAGATCCCACGGAACTATTTCGAAGAAGAGCAGGGGAGATATCCCCGGTGCATTGGCCAATATCAATCCCTCAATCAACGTAACAAAAGCAGATTATCTGGTCATTATCACATTGCTGTTTGTGGGAGCTTGCTGTGCGCAATTTTGACTGCCACGTTTCCCACATTACAACAGTGACTACACTCCAAAAGTACTTCATTAGCTTTAAAGCACTTTGAGACATCTGGTGGTCGTGAAAGGTGCTATATAAATGCAAGTCTTTTTTTTCTTTCTTATGTGGCTCGGTGTCAAATTTTGTCTGCTAATGAGGCGCCTTGGAACATTTTACTACATTAAAAGTGCTGCGTAGACACGAGTTGTTGGTTGTCAGCTAGTTTTCTAGGCTGGTTTTAATGACTGCGTGCAACAGGACTGCCGCATCCTTTGCCTGATCCTGAAACTCGATTCAGAGATGCTGCTGATTTAATTCTCCGCATAATGGGAGCGATCCCTCATTGGCAACAGCAGCTGCTGGCAACTTAGTGAAGGAATAGAACATCATTGCAGTGTGTCACCACAGCTTCATTACGTTAAAGTGCCAGATTGTAATTTACAGGCCTCCCCTTCCTGCCGGTGCGGCACATATTACAATAATTGCAGGCTGCTCATCATCGCTCGAGGCTACTTTTTAGCGAGGAAAAAAAAAAACGATTTAGCCCCTATTAAAATGCATAACTGTACAAATCATGTTAAGGAGCTGCATTCTTTTTATTTTTATTTTTGCACTGTATGTGCGAAGAATGCAAATCCAGAATTGGTCTGACATCCCATTTCATTTACCTCAGTCGAACACACAGTAAAATATGAGACGCCGAATGTTTCCAGGAAGTTGGCCCCTTGAGTATTCACTGGTGTTAGCAGCCTGCGCACGATGAATACCTGTCTGTGCAACTTCACTTCATCAAGAATTACGGGAATTCGAAGCTGTCATGATAGACCTAAATAATAATTACATACTGCAAACAGCTATGCGGCTCACTGTCCTCAGTAGGTAGATCGGGACAGAATTCGGCCATTCAGCCCCTCGAGCCTGTTCTGCCATTCAATGAGATCATGCCTGATCTGTATCTCAGCTCTATGTACCGTCCTTGGTGCCATATCCCATACCTTGCAAAAATCTATCAATAGTATTTATTTCTTTTCACATCATGCACTATTGCCCCCTGCCTATAAATGCATATTTTGCAGTTCCCATTGTTTGTGGTACTACGGACGAGAATTGAAGGTCCCCAGATTTCAACTGTGACTCAGTGGGTAGCACTCTCGCCTCTGAGTCAGAAGGTTGTGGGTTCAAGTCCCACTCCAGGGACTTGAGCACAAAAAAAATCTAGGCTGACCCTCCAGTGACTGCATTGCCAGAGGTGCCGTCTTTCGGATGAAACATTAAACCGAGGACCCGTTTATTTGTACTGCCAAAATGGCCAACCCTTTGTTTCTGATTGGTCCCCTTGGAGGATAAGCCACACCCTGAAGTTTCATAGGAATGTGTAACTGGAACTGCCCATCCCAAGGTCTCATTGATTTTGCAAATTGTAACTCGATCCACTTTGACTTCCTGAAGCAACAGAGGACAGAGCTCCCCAGAAAACAGCAATGGCCGGCTGAAGTGCCTTACCCCAGTCCAAATGCATCTTTCTCCCCCCACCATAGATGGGGCATTGTGTGCGGATTGTTAACAGGTTTATTGGGTATGGTGAATAGTGTCAGTGTCGTGACTTTTGAATATCATCCACTCCAACGATGTCCCTTGTAGGGGGTTGGAAGAACGTATTTCGTCTTCCCCGAGTTCCCTCTCTCCCCTCCGACTCCCAACCCCCACCCATGTCTCTCTCTCTCTCTCTCTCTCCCCCCCCAGCCTCTCTCTCCCCTCCCAGCCTCTCTCTTTCTCTCCCCCCAAGCCTCTCCCTCTCTCCCCCCCACCTCTCTCTCTCCCCCCCAGCCTCTCTCTCTCACCCCCTCTCCCCGAGCCTCTCTCTCTCTCTTGCCTCCCAGCCTCTCTCTCTCTCCCCCCAGCCTCTCTCTCTCCTCCCAGCCTCTCTCACTCTCCCTCCAGCCTCTCTCTCGCTCTTGGGCCCAGGCCGGTCGGGGGGAGAGAGTTGGAGCCTTAGGTCCTGCTTCTCAGCTCCACGCGCATGGAATGATTCGGGTCGGGAGGGGTGGAGCTTGATGAGGGGCGGGGCTTGTCACATGTCTGTCAAAAAATGCAGTGCGGTGGGGGGCGGGCTTGATCGACACCTGTCTGTCAAAAAAAGTGCAGTACAAATAGTTACATTATTAAACCGAGGCTCCGTCTGCTCTCTCAAGTGGGTGTAAAAGATCCCATGGCACTATTTCAAAAAAGAGCAGGGACATTCTCTCCGGTGTCCTGGGGCCAATATTTATCCCTCAATCAACATAACAAAAACAGATTATCTGCTCATTGCTGTTTGTGGGAGCTTGCTGTGCGCAAATTAGCTGCTATGTTTCCTATATTACAACAGTGACCACACTCCAAAAGTACTTCATTGGCTGTAAAGCGCTTTGAGACATCCTGTGGTTCTGAAAGGCGCTATATAAATCCAAGTCTTACTTTGCTTCTTTCAGGTTTGTATTTCAGGCTGTATTGAGTTCGCTGATCATAGCCAGCCAAGTTGTATTTAGGTTTGCGGGGTGAAAAATATCAGTCAGGGCTCCTGCTCTTGGCTGCTGTTCAGTGCCCCCTACTGGACAGTGCATGTATATCAATGTTGGATAAGGACAAGTTCAGTCTTGACTGTGATTGCCTTGAGGGATTGGGTGATGGGAAGCTGAACTTGTGGCTCCTCCCACCTCTGGGGAAGCGGAGAGGAAATTTGTGCGTGCAATGCAAAATCCAGAAGGTTCTGTGAAGAAGGGGAGAGATAGCTGGCATCAGTGCTACCTATTATTAATAAACACATGCTGTAGTTCCAAGATGATGAGAGCGTATAAACATGCCTTCTCTGCTATTTTAGCAGAGGCAATAAGCAGTGTAAAATAACAGGTTGGCTACATTAGCAGAGGGAGGAATTGTTTGTACGTTAGTCTCCTAAGCCACCATGTTAGGGCCAGCATATCTCTACAATGCAACATTGCCAGCACACAGAGAAGACGACATCTCTACACTGAATAGTATATATAGCTTTCACTGATTATCGATCATCTCTCCCTTTCTCTCACTCACTCAATTTCCCTACATATTAGAATCACGGGGCTTCCAATTCCTGAACACACGGGGAATCTATTCCATAACTGGAAGGAAGATAAGCCACATCAGGCAGTTGCAGGCGTGTTTCTTCATGGGTAATGATGTAACAATGATGCTGATTTTAGTTAAGCTAATAGATTTTAGACTTCACCAACATCTAATTATAATCGCACCATATAGTAACTATTCCAAATGGCTGCACTCAAGTCAACCAGAACAAGTAAGCCCACAGCGCACTGTTACTGATGCAACACTCCAAGCGGAATAGTGGAACTCCCTGGATAAACACATAATTTTCCTCTCCTCTTCTTCTGAAGTAACGGTTTGGGGGCGCGCTGTATGGAGATGGTCTCATGGACATTCATCTGAAACCTCAACATCCGTCCATGTAGTGAATGTCAGGAGGCTATTCATCCTATGGAAGGCATCACTTGTTGTCCACAGATCCTGACTCTCAAGCAGGGACGTCACTGAATCATCCAGTAACTTTGGCTGAGTTTTCTTCCTTTCCCGAGCACAGGGGCAGAGTGGTTAACGTTGAACTGGAACAGTGAGAGAAGAGTTGCTAAGTAGTATTTTCATTGGCTGCTTCTGCTGCCCAAGTGCTCAAAAAGAAAGCTTAGCATTTACATCGCGCCTTTCATCACCTCAGGGCATCCCAAAGCGCTTTGCAGCCAATGAAGTACCTTTTGAAGTGTAGTCACTGTTGTAATGTAGGAAACACAGCAGCCAATTTGTGCTCAGCAAGGTCCAACAAACTGCAATGTGATAATGACCAGAAAATCTGTTTTTAGGTTGAGGGACAAATATTGGCCAGGACTCCCTCAAAGAAGAGCCAATGAAACTTTTACGTTTACCTTTAGATGGCAGACAGGGCCTCAGTTTAGAGTCTCATCTGAAAGACGGCACCTCTGACAGTGTAGCACTCCCTCGTAACTGCACTAGAGTGTTAGCCTAGATTTTGTGCTCAAATCCTTGGAGCGGGACTATACCTTCTGACTAAGAGGCACTGAAAGGGTTAAA